>NC_134146.1:53587500-53887500 GCF_033958435.1 Carettochelys insculpta
GAGCGAGTATTTTTTTTGGTGGGTAGCAGAAACAGAAGAAACTCCATGACTGAGGTCATACTTTTCTGAAGAACTGAATATAATTTTCTTCTGCTGAAGAAATTTGAATGATGATCTTATATCAGTGAGGCACAGCCTAGGCTCTAGTGAGTGCCTCATGAGTGGCCCTCTTTCTTCTCGGCACGTGTGAAGACTGTTGTAAACAAGATGGTCTCCCAGCATAGGGTAGTTTCGCTAACTGCACTTGCATGTCTAGAGTTTGTGGGGTGTGGTGGTTGAACCATAGCAGTACCTTGATTAGATGCAGAGGAAGCACATGACTCACAATGTTGTGTGTTGTAAGCACATACCTCACTTCACATGCTCTTAAGTGCATGTTGCTTTTGTAACACCGGAAAGAAAAAAAACCCGATAAAGATGAGTATCAGTAGAATCTACAATCTGTATTTTAAAACAGCCCTATAATGGGCAATGATAAACAAAATGTCTCATGGACCACACGTGGAACCCCAGTGGACTGCTGGATGCCTGTTACTCTCTTTGATCATTCAGATTAACTTTCCTGTTAGTTCAAAATGAAGAGCTATCCATTTGGCTAGCAAATTCTTCTTGGCAATTCTTTGTTTCGTTTAAGGGTTACAAACTTATTTTGCTTTAGCTTTGTAAGCTGGTTCTAAAAGCTTAATCAGAGTGCATTTGTTTTTTTCCTTACACAGGCACACTGTGCATTAATGTAGGCAGGCATATTTGCATCACTGCACCATGGATACTCTTTGAGTAGGCATGTGGGTTGATATAAAGCAGTGATAGTTATTTAAATAGCTTTCAGTTTTGTATGATTACACCATATGTTTTAAAATACAGAATCTTTAATCATTTTTTTTTCAAATTCTGTTGTGTAAGAAACTTGCTCTTGAGCAGTCAACTTTATCCTAGTTATCAAGTAATACTAATGTCTGTTTCCAGTGACACAGCTGTGGGTTTGAAATGTTGTGGTAATAGTAATGTAATACTGCTATGCAGAATAATACCTTGCATGAATTCTCAAAAATAACATAAAATACTTTTATGTTCTGGCATTTAGTACAGTTTTTCAGAATCAAGGCAGTGGTGGGTGGAGCCTGATATGTTTCTTACCTATAATTTGTTGCAGCAACATCAATGGGTTTTTTCCCCTCCAGGCACATGCTTCACAAATGGAGCTATTTTATTGTCAAAACACCAAAGTATTTTAAACAAATTTTCTGGCACTTCCTGAAGGATTACAATCTTGAATTCTTATGCTGAAGATGTCCCTCGTGGAACTCTCGTCATAAAGATTACAAACAACCACAGATTTTCTGGGTTCAGTTACTCGATGTTGAAGAGGAGGCAGGAAGAAGTTTGAGTTGCTAGGACCTGACTAGGTAGAGTCTAGAAGCATTAGGAAGGTGGTCGGTGTATTGGATAGCTAAGACCCTACCTAATTTATGGCCATGAAAAAAACTAGCATGGCTTTCTCTCTGTTACTATGAATCAGAGGGGTAGCCGTGTTAGTCTGTATTCACAAAAACAATGAGAAGTCCTGTGGTACCTTATAGACTTCTGTCTAGCCCTGCTGCTTGGAAGGCAGTGTTGCTGCCAGCAGAAATAATGATAGCAGTATTGCAACCTCCTTTACAGTAATCTTGTTTACCTCCCTGCCCCAAAACTATTGTTGTTAGGACTCCAACACTGTGAAATTTCATATTTAAGTAGATGAAATAATGTGACTTACGATTTTTAGAATCCTATGCCTATGAAACTGATCAAAATGGACCATGAATTTGGTAGGATCCTACTGATAAAGTAGTTTTATAAAAAGCTGGTGGTCTCATTTCATGCTAAGGTATTTGCACACAAGTTCATCTGATGGCTTTCTCCTGCTGATTCTAGTAAATGTGCAGGCGGCTGGCCAGTACAACCAGTAGGTGATGGGTTATCAAATATCAAAATGTAAGTATATTTGGCTCAATATATGTATATTTGAAGGAAGTGCTGGGAAACTAGCAACATTTTCCGTAGTTAAATATCAAAATAGGACTCCTGTACCTTAAGTGTAGAAAATCATTTTGAAAGCAATGAGAATGATCAAAGGTCTAGAGAACATGACCTATGAAGAAAGGCTGAAAGAACTGGGCTTGTTTAGTTTGGGAAAGAGAAGATTGATGGGGGACATGATAGCAGTTTTCAGGTATCTAAAAGAGTGTCAGAAGGCAGAGGGAGGGAACTTGTTCTTCCTTGCCTCTGAGGATAGAACAAGAGGCAATGGACTTAAATTGCAGCAGGGGAGGTTCAGGTTGGACATTAGGAAAAAGTTCCTAACTGTCGGGGTGATCAAACACTGGAACGAATTGCCAAGGGAAGTGGTAGAATCTCCATCACTGGAGATATTTAAGAAGAGGTTAGATAGATGGCTTTCAGGGCTGGTCCAGAAAGTGCTTGTTCCTGCCATGAGGGCAGGGGGCTGGACTCGATGGCCTCTCAAGGTCCCTTCCAGTCCTACTCTTCTATGATTCTAAGTTTTCGGGATCAGATGTGACATTGAAAACAGCCATCTCTAGGGGGAAAATGAGTGGAATTTTTTAACTGTGACTTTTTTTTCCCAAGATTGTCATTCAAATGTAGCTGAAATGAGGGATTTGCAATATGCATTCAATTTTAGGAATATGAGCATCCAGTGCAGTGTTCCTAGTAAGCTGAGAGCGCTTGGGTGTCTGCCCAGAAGAGATTCGGGTGCCACCCAGCTGATTAGCAGAGTGCCCACAGCTGGCAGTGTGTTTCTGTTGGTGGTGCAAATTTATTTTGTCTATTCATAGAAAAAATAGATGGAACCTTGCCAGCATACCAAAGATGGAGATTTTTTTCTCTATAGTAGTACTGTTTGGCATTATCCTGGCACTCTCCTTTATGTTCATGATGCCAGCCCATGATAGGAAGGGTGAAGCTATACAGTCCTACTACAATTTCTTCTTTCCAGCTTCAAGTGGTAATTGGAGCAGGTGTGCTTTAGCGGTTATTCTGGGGAGGTTCTGTGGCCTTGTATTATAAAGGAGGTCAGTCTAGAAGAACACAATGGTCCGTTTTAGCCTTGGAATGTATGAATCTGTGTCTTGCTACTCAGCTTCCTCCTCCCACCCCTACATAAGTGAAAAATATTTCCCCAAGTTGGTTTAATAGAGTGTTGTTAGTAGTCATTAATTTTTTTCTTCTATTTGGATGCTTGTTTAGTATTTTTCTAGGACTGAAAGCCCTGTTCATCCATGAGATCTTGGTCTCTGATTGGAGTCACCCAGGAGAAGTTGGGTACCATGGCTGGAGTGCTAGCTGTAGCTGAAATGTAGTACTTCATCTTCTTTGTTTGAACACTGAATTTAGCACTGATTTTGGTAATGTTGAGATTGACTCCACTGTTGAGACCTGCTACAGTATCAACATGCTTTTCTGTGTGTCTGAGTCCATACTCTTCTCTTGGTACCCTCAGTGCTAGAGGGTATGTGGCAGTTGAGGGCCTTCTTTGCTTCTCAGTTCCTGATTCTTCTTGGTTGCAGGACATTTGAGGTTTTACTATTAAGCCTTCCTATCAGTTAGAGCAAGGATTGGACTCTGATGCCATGTAGTGCTCTACAATAGCCATTCTGTAACCCATATGGTATTCGTCTGGGTTAGGTTCTCTTAGACCTTGCAACTCAAGCCGCCTGAGAGACAAAAGGTTTTGCCTGGTACAGATCCAGTACTGACCAGACTATTGATGTTTGAATCTTTTGATACATGAGTTATCTGACAGTATCAGCAGCCATTGGAACAGGTGTGTAGACTCTGTGTTGAAAAGGAAGTGTTTGTCGTATCCTTCTCCTGCAGAGGCCAAGATGTTGGATTTTTTTTATCCCCTCTTCCTGACACTTATAGGACTTATCAGTAGGTCCTGGGAAGTGTGTCAAGCTCTCTTAATATTTTGATAATGCTTGTGCAGGGCAAATCATCCAGGTTTTTTGTGAATGCTTCACATATCACAGAGTTTGCTAGCATCTCTGCCTATTGGTGAGGTAATTATGAAGCTTCATTGGTAGACTCCTTTGTCTAGGGCCAAGAGAATTGGAAAAATACTAAATTGTTTGAGTAGTGTCCCTATGTGTGCTTCGCTCTGGGTGTTGGTGCGTCCTCATGCCAGCTCTCGGAGATTCTTCTATAGCCATGGTTTCCTGTGCATGTGCAGTAGCGCCTCATGCTACCTGGAGTGTGTACAGTGAGGGCCCCTCAGTTCCTTCTCTGCCATGCTCGGTAGCAGATGGAGCTTCGCTTGTGCTCTCACTGAAAGGTGTTGGGCTCGTCTGGCACTGCAGTTAGGAGATTTTCAAGCTGTAGTTCATCAGATCATGTATGTGCAGGAGTGCGCCAAGCCTTTTGCATGCTTTTGGCCATGTGCGCGATCCAGTCCGTGCCAGTTCCTCTCGGCCGCCCGTGGCTGCAGACGGGCTTCGCTTGTGCTCCAGTGCACTTCTGAAAGGTGAATCCAATTTGTTTGTTATACTTGCCTTTTTACCTTTTCATTGGTTTTAAAACTTTTTACTGTATATAGTTAAAAAAAGGGAGGGGAGAGGAAGACAGAAGAAAAAGGAGGAGGTAGACAAAGGCAGAGCTAGGAGAGTTTTTACATAATAGTTCAAATTTACTTGAGTTATCTAGACACTGTTCTTATCACCTGTTTTGTTTGTTATAGTTAAGCACTGTTAAGTACTGTTGTTCTTAAAACAGCCTGCCCTGGGGTTTAAGAAATGTGTCATGCCACGAGGCCATGTTGGCCCTGACAGCTACAGCAAATGTATCCGCTGCTTGGGGGAGGTGCAAGCGAAACACCATAAACTCCTCAATAACCTGAGACCCCCCACATCATCCAAAATAGCCATCCCGCTAGATGAAATGATTATGGAAGCTGCCACAAATATATGGCAGATCCCAGCCTCCATTCCACCTACGAACAAGCGGGGAGACAAGAAGTATCTTGTACCATCCAGGGGTATGGAATTTCTGTTCAACCACCCCCAACCAAACTCCCTAGAAGTGGAATCTTCTCAGCACAGATCGAAGATGCCACAATACAAATCTGTGGCGTCTGACAAGGATGCAAAAAAATTGGACTTACTCGGAAGGAAGGTATGCTGCTCCTCCACCCGGCTGCTGCGCATGACCAACTATGCTTACCTACCTTTCAAACCATAACTTTGACAATTATACCAGACTTACCTCTCTCATGGACTTCCTCCCGGATGATAAGAAACCAGTCTTGAAGGCAATAGTCCAGGAAGGCTGTGCAGCCTCACACACAGGTGTCCAGATTACCCTGGATGTTGCGGACACCGTGGCACATTCCACAGCCACAGCAGTGGTGATGCGTAGGGAGTTGTGGCTCCAAACATCTGGCATCCCGAAGGACCTGCAAACAAAAATCATAGATCTGCCGTTCGACAAGGAAACTCTATATGACTCCACTGACCCAGTCCTCTATTCTAGCAAGGATTCGAGGACCACGCTCAGAACGCTGGGGATGTACATCCCTCCTTATAGGAGGAAGAGATTCTACCCACAACAAAGACGACATACCTACCAACCCCAGTGCTCACAATACCAGCAGGGTTACGATCAAGGGCGTCAGCAACAGCAGAGGCCATCTAGGTGACGTCCCCAGCAAGGATGTACATCGACGGTGCAAACTCCAAAACAGCAAGTTTGACGGTTATGTCAAGGACTGTGACTCCACAAACATCTGTCACTGCCAATCACAGCATATGTTCCACCACCGACTCAGCCTGTTCTGTCAGCAATGGGAAAGCATCATGGCGGACAAGCGGTTATTGGAAATTGTAGCCAAGGGATATACCATCCCGTTCCGATCCATGCCCCCACCAAAACCCCCTACCCAGTCCCTCCCCAGGGACCCCTCTCACAAGACGATGTTAAAGCAGGAGGTAGACCACCTCATATTTATAGGGGTGGTGGAGAGAGTCCTGGATGAGTTCCAAGGGAAAGGTTTCTATTCCTGATATTTTCTCATAGAGAAGAAAACAGGAGGCTGGAGGCCAATCCTGGACCTATGGGCTCTCAATCGCTATCTGCGCAAACAGCGCTTCAAGATGACTACAATCGCCTCCATAGTCACGGCACTAGACGATGGGGATTGATTCGCAGCCCTCGACCTACAAGATGTGTATTTCCACATAACGATCTATCCGGCACACAGGCGCTTTCTTTGTTTCAAAGTGGGCACGGAGCACTTCCAATATAGAGTCCTTCCCTTCAGACTCTCTTCAGTGCCCAGGGTCTTTACCAAGACGCTTGCAGTAGTGTCAGCTTACCTGCATCGACAGGGCGTATTCACTTTTCCGTATCTGGACAACTGCCTACTGAAGGGTGTCTCACAGGCAGATGTCCTGCGCATGATGGATATCACTACAAGACCTTCCTCTCGCTGGGCCTAGTCATCAACTTTCAAAAATCGACGACGGAGCCCCCGCAAAAGGTAGAATTCATAGGGGCATGCCTAGAGTCTATTATGTCGAGGGTATATCTGCCCGATGCATGTTTTCATGCCATCAGATCTTTGGTGCAGGTGCTGACTTACAGCCCCACAGTGCCAGTCCTAACTTGCTTACAGCTACTGGGACACATGGCAGCCACCACGTTCGTGGTACAGAATGCCAGACTGCATATTCGAGGCCTTCAGCACTGGTTGGCAACTGTGTGCAGGCCAATGATTCATGCCACTCGCAAAAAGGTATTGCCCATGATGGAGGTGTGAAAGTCTCTGGCATGGTGGGCAGACCCCAAGAACTTGCTATCAGGGTGCGCTTCCACCAACTGCAAATTGCGGTTTTTCTCACAACGGATGCGTGTCTCATAGGATGGGGGCCACACATGGGCAACAACATAATGCGGGGCAGTGGTCCCCCGCAGAGATGGCAGTGCACATAAACGTACTGGAACTCTTTAGAGAGGTGTTCGATGCATGCAGGCACTTCCGCAAATACCTGTGGGACAAGGTAGTCGGAGTCAATACCGACAACACCTCCACAATGTTCTATATCAGTTGCCAAGGCGGAGCCAGATCCTGCGCATTATGCGCAGTGGCGGTCTGACTATGGAATTGGTGCATTGCAAACAACATAACACACAAAGCGTTGTACCTACCCGGCGTCCACAATGTGAGGGCGGATCAGCTAAGCAGGCATTTTGCTCTCACGCATGAGTGACAGATCTGCTCCAATCTACGCCACAGCATATTCGACAGATGGGGGTTTCCCCAGATCGACTTGTTTGCCACCTGTACCAACAGAAAATGCCCTCAATACTGCTCCAGAGCAGGCATTGGACAAGGCTGATTGGGAGACGCCTTCCTGTTCTCACGGAAGGGCCCCTTGCTGTATGCATTTCCTCCCAGAGGGCTCATTCACAAGGTCCTGGAGAAAGTGAGGAGGGAACAGGCGCACCTAATACTTATAGTCCCAAAGTGGGATCAACAACACTGGTTTCCTCTGCTGCTATGCATGTCATACTGCGCACCACTCCCCTTCCCAATGGTACTGGACCTTCTCATGCAGAATCAAGGGTCCATAACAGACCCTCATCCTCGAAGCATGGCTAATCTATGGCTCAGCGCCTTAGAGAGAACATGCTCAGAAGGAGTAAAAGAGGTCCTGGAATGCAGTCGACGGGCCTCTACCAGAAAGGCTTATGCATACAAGTGGAAAAGTTTTACATCCTGGTGTCCGTCCAAGCAATTAACTCCTCTGGAGGTCTCCATTCCCACAGTCGTAGAGTACTTACTGGACCTGAAACCAGGCGGACTCACCTTATCATTAAAGGTCCACCTTGCAGCTATATTGGCATTCTGGCATACGGAGGATGGGTCAACTGTATTTGCCCGTCCCATTACCACGTGATTTCTAAAGGGGATCAAGCATATACCCCCCACGGAAACCATTATCGCCTTCATGGAGCTTAGATCTGCTCCTTGATACACTGTCTAGACCACCTTTTGAACCATTGGCCACTGTATCCCTCCGACTACTTACCATAAAAGCAACCTTTCTTCTTGCAATTGCATTGGTCCGCAGGGTGAGCAAGCTGGCAGCAATAATGGCAATGCTGCCCTATGCAACTTTCTCAAAGGAAGCGGTGGTTTTGCAATTACACCCGACATTCCTTCCAAAGATCTCCTCAGAGGTCCACATTAATGAGCCAATAGTTCTACCATCATTCTATTCGAGACTGCACACCTCGAGTAGGGAAGTATGGCTGCATTCATTCGACGTGAGGAGGGCGCTAGCCTTTTACATAGACAGAACTAAACCCTTCCGGAAGAAGGATAGGCTCCTGGTGTCTCTTGCACCCAGATCAAAAGGGGAAGGCCTATCCTCACAAAGAATTTCAAAGGACATCATATCCTGCATAAAAATGTGCTATGAGCTTGTTAGCCGGTGCCCGGGTAATGTGTGGTGAGGTACTCCCCTGGGTCCTAAGCAACCCAGTTTTTTACTGTTAGAGCAGGCAGCTCCTAGCACTCTCACCCACGGCCAGGCTGTAGTAACCAAATGGTTAAAGTTCTTTTTGTTGTGCCGGCTGTGTTGCAGTGACAAAAGGGTTAACAGCAGTCAGGCTCAGAGCTTAACTAGTTACAAGTTTATTTAAGCTACAGTTATAAGCGTGCGGTTACAAAGGCTATTGTTTACTTCTTATATGCTAGCAAAGTACAGGTGTTAAGTTACGTTACAATCCAATACAAAGATATCAGTTACCATCTAACACAATGATATCTTGACACAATGACATCTAGTTACAGAGCTCTAATTCTTTAGCTGTGCACAAACAGACGTCGGAGACCTAGCATGGGTGTATCTTACCCTCTCTGCATCTCTCGATACCAGCGTAGCCAAGCCGGATCGGTCATTCAATTCTGCGGAAAGACGAATACGAGGTTGGGCGTCCCCAGTAGTGGACCTCGGGAGGCAATCACCTGACCCGGCCAGCAAGTAGTTGGTGGAATGCACTCAAAGTTAGAGTTCTGTTGGACCCATCTTTTATACCCCTTTTTGGGTTACGTATTCTCTTTCTTATCTAAGGTGCCAGATCACACTGGTCTGTCTTTGTGACGCCAGTTTGTTATAAGGGCATTTCTTACTTAATTTGCACTTGTAAGACAGGAGATAAGCAATTTGAGAGTACAGGACATTCTTTTTGTGTGGGTGGGGCACTTCCCCTTCTGGGATGGTTGTGTGGTCATCATATCCATCAATGCCAGCTGGGGTGATTTCTTGAGGGGTCCCCCCCACAAGTTGATAGTTAGGCCTGTTAGCCTTCTATCTGTACTTTCTGCTTCTCAGGGTCACGGTGAGCTAGCACATCTGGGCCTCAATGAGGGCATCAAAGACTGTGCTGTCAGCAGCCGTTTCCGTGCCCTGTGTGCTCCTCAGTGGGGAGGGGGGCAGCGAGCAAGCTGGCTTGTAAAGGGGAGACTTTGTCTGGCTACAGAGCTCTGTAAGACCCCTCTGCTAGTTCTGCCCAGGGCTCACTCCACTAGAGCAATGGCATCCTCGACAGCTTTCTTTAAAGGAGTCACATTAAAGGACATCTGCAGAGCGGCGACGTGGTCATCCTATGACACCTTCGCCAGACACTGAGATTCACCAGGTGTTGGATGAGGGTACGCGTTTATCGACAGCAGTCCTTTCAAGGGCAAGCTGCACGTGAATCTGGTACCCATCTCCATTTTTGGAGTCACTTCTGGGTAGTCACCTAATGTGGAGCACCCACGGGTACCACTCAAAGAAGAAAAAGAGGTTACTCACTTGTGTAGTAACCATGGTTCTTCGAGATGTGTCCCCGTGGGTGCTCCATTACCCACCCGTTCCTCCCTGCTTTGGAGTTCTGCTTTGTGTCTTTCGGGAGCATACGGGGTGGTTGGTCGAGGAACTGGCGTGGACCGGATCGTGCATGTGACCGGAAGTGCGCGAAGGGCCAATGTGCATCGGCGCATGCGCGACCCAACGAGATACAGCTGGAAATCTCCAGTCTGTGGCACCAGGGCGATCCCGACACCTAATGTGGTGCACCCATGGGGACACATCTTGAAGAACCATCGTTACTATACAAGTGAGTAACCTCTTTTTTTGTGGGCAGTGACCTGCTTCATCAGATGCGGGGCGGGGGAAGTGTACAGAGGGGTATTTAAAAAGTGGGGTCCCAGTAAAAGGGAGGGCTAGAGCTGCCAAGGTCTATTCAGCAAGGTGGAAATGGCCCAGTATCAACAGTACTTAAAGGAGGAAAAAACAAGTCAGATCAGAGAGGGGGATGTGAGCCTTTGTCAGAGTCTAATGGGGAGATATTAACACCCAGAGCAGAGAAGCTGTTTTTGTAAGCTGCGAGCCACTCCCAGTCTCTGTTTAATCCATGATTAATGGAGTCAAATTTGTAAATAAATTGCAGCTCAGAGATTTCTCTCTCCATTTGATTCCTGAAACAAAAAAATTTCAAAAATCAATCAAAAAAAATCAATAAAAAATCAGATATAATTGCCTGAAGTTACTGAAGCCTTTTTGTTGATAGCATCTTTTGTAGTTGTGTACATGAGATTTTGTTTTTTTTATTGATTCCACTGTGCATGTGCAACATTCAGAATCACTTTTGGTTGTGTTTTCACCCTTTTTGAAATTAACATGTATATATAATATGACTTTTTTTTCCTTTTTACCAATAGTTACTTCATTAGGAATATGGAAGTAAGATGACTTGTTGCAATGTGTCCTTGGTTGGAAAAGTGATTATATGTCATGGATCGCTGTCCCTTAAATAATCAGCATTGACAACTATACGTTGGAGGTCATCCACGAGTTTGTTTACCTCGGGTCCACCATCACTGACACCCTGTCGTTGGACACTGAGCTAAATAGGAGGATCGGAAAAGCGGCCACAACTCTGTCCAGACTCAGCAAGAGAGTGTGGAATAACAACAAACTGTACACTCACACAAGACCAAGAACCATCCAATATGATGGCGCATTATTGGATGCTTTCAGAATCAGGAGTGGCGTCAAACAAGGATGCGTGCTTGCTCCGACATTGTTCGGGATCTTCTTTGCACTCCTCCTGAAGCATGCCTTTGGATCTTCGACAGAGGGCATCTTGCTGCACACAAGATCTGATGGGAAACTGTTTAATCTTGCAAGGCTGAAAGCTAAGTCTAAGGTGTGGGAAGTCCTCATCAGAGACATGCTGTTCGCAGACGATGCTGCTGTAGTGCCTCACACAGAAGACCAGCTTCAAAAACTGCTGGATCACTTCTCCAAAGCGTGCAAGGACTTTGGGCTTACCGTCAGCCTAAAGAAGACAAACGTACTCGGTCAGGATGTTGCTGAATCCCCATCAACCAGCATTGACAACTATACGTTAGAGGTCGTCCATGAGTTCGTTTACCTCGGGTCCACCATCACTGACACCCTGTCGTTGGACACTGAGCTAAATAGGAGGATCGGAAAAGCGGCCACAACTCTGTCCAGACTCAGCAAGAGAGTGTGGAATAACAACAAGCTGTACACTCACACCAAAATGCAAGTCTACAGAGCCTGCATCCTCAGCACCCTCCTTTATGGCAGCGAGACTTGAACCTTGTATACCCACCAGGAAAAGAGGCTGAACGTCTTCCACTTGCGCTGCCTCAGGCGCATCCTTGGAATATCATGGAAGGACAGAGTGACCAACACCGCCGTCCTCGAGCAAGCTGGAATCTCAACCGTGCACACCCTCCTCGGGCAGTGTCGGCTCCGCTGGCTTGGCCATGTCCACAGGATGAATGATGGAAAGATTCCAAAAGACATCCTGTATGGTCAGCTAGCCTTTGGCAAAAGACCTCCCGGACACCCCCAGTTGCGCTACAAAGATGTCTGCAAGAGAGACCTCAGAGAGGTAGACATCGAGCTGGACAACTGGGAAGAACTAGCAGATGACCGCAGCAGATGGAGGCAGGGGTTACACAAGGGCCTTCAGAAGGGCGAGATGAGGATCAGACAGCTAGCAGAGGAGAAGCGAGCACACAGAAAGCACAATAAGGACTTGCCAGACACCCACTACATCTGCAAGAGATGCAGCAAGGACTGTCACTCTCGTGTGGGTCTTCATAGTCACAGTAGATGCTGTAAATGAAGTCCTCAATTGAAACTATAAAGGGCGTGATCCATAGTCTATGCAGACTGAAGGATGCCTACTACTACTACTGATCCATGACAAATGGATTTTTTTCATTATTTCATTTTGGAGTGATGTGTATGGAATTCGCTTTGCTAACCATTCTGTCCTCTGGCTACAAATGACATATAGTGATTATGACCTGCTGAAAGAGGAGCAGAGATTTTTAAATGACTCAAGTTGACGTTGACTGGGATTTTTTAAGCTCACTTTTACTGTCATGGGTCTTGGATGTACATATAGAAAAATTCTGTGAGATAATGAGAATGTAGCTGAAGAGGGAAGAGTGATTGTTCGGTGACTTTGAGTTTAGTTTTGGATTATTGTGAATATCTTTCTCCATAATGTTCCAATATAGTTGCTGGTGTGATTTTTTTTTTTTTTGTTTTGTTTTGGTTTTTTATGCCTGACCCAACCCCTCCTCTTAAAAATTTGCAATTCCTGTACTCTTTCTCGGAATATCTGAAGGGAAGTTGGAGATGCTGATTTGGTACTGGGGAAAGTTTAAAATTAAACCTGTGCTTCCAGGTGCAGGGATGCTGATGTTTATAATCATTGTCTTGCTAAAAATGAAGCCTCTGCTTCTTAAGACATTATTATTGGGGCTATATCTACTTGGTTGTGCTAATTATTCTTCAGAATATGTGGTCTTTTTTTCTTAGTTGCACCATTTTTTGTATTTTAATTTTTTTTATTTCAAAGTGAGTTTCTGTTGTAACTTCATGATCTTATAAAATTTGATTAATTCACTTTTCATGTAATAAGTGTTCTTGCTATTTTAGTGTGACAGAATCCCTCAGTGATGCAGTTTACCAAGTAAACCAAGTGAATAAAAAGTGAGATTGTGAAAGGTCACAGCAGGCAGTGAAATGAATGGTTTGAAGCTAGGTGAAGAGGTGTGTTTTGTGGGCATGCGATAGTGTGTAGTAAATAAAATGGAATACATAACTAAAGGAGGGCGGTAGGGATAGCTCAGTGGTTTGAGCATGGGCCTGCTAAACCCAGGGTTGAGTTTAATCCTTAAAGGGGCCACTTAGCAGTCTGGGGCACATAGATTTAAAAAAATCTGTCAGGGCAATAGGTCTTGCTGTGAGTGCAGCAGACTAGACTCAATAACCTCTCAAAGTCCCTTCCAGTTCTGTAAGATAGGCATAGAATCATAGAACACTAGAACTGGAAGGGACCTCAAGAGGTCATCAAGTCCAGTTCCATGCCCTTCAGGATCAGATACCATCTAGATCACCCCCAATAGGTGTCTGTCTAACCTACTTTTAAATATCTCCAGTCACAAGTAACCCCCAAGCGCAAACACACACACTCCAGACAGCCACTTACCCTGACATCCTTTGATCTGCTCCTCCCTCACTTGGAGAGCACCTGCTCAAAATTTCCTCCTGTTTGCAGTCCCCTATTCACATGTCTCCATATATTTATATTTAGAAAAACAGTCATATTGGGTCAGGCCAAAGGTCTATCTAGCTCTATATTTTGTCTTCCAGATAGTGTCCCTTGTCAGGTGTCCCACAGGGCGTAAACAGAACAGGAGATCCATCCCTTTTGCCCAGCCCCAGCTTGTGCTAAAGGGAGGGTAGGGATACCATCTTTGTCTGTTCTGGCCAATAGCCATCAGTGGACCTAGTCTCCATGAATTTTGTCTAGTTCTTTTTTAAAGCCTATTATGGTTCTGGCCTTCACAAACTTCTCTGACAGAGTTTCACACGAAGAGGTTTGCCGTGTAACTTTTTATGTGTGGTACACCCTATACACACCCCCATTCTTCAATGTGATTAACTCAGTGTAGTTTTGTGGCATTCCAAAAGAGGAACCTGAACAACAAGACTCAAGTTGAACTGAAATCCTGGGAAGCCAAGTGGAAGACCAATAGATCTTTAATTTGTAAAGAATTAATGCATTGCCTTAGAAATTCTGACAATGATCGCACTGGTTGTATTTAAGAAAATCATGTCATATAAAATATGATGGTGTACTTGTATTTCTAGTGTGAACCCTGATGGATCAAGGAGGATTTAAGTTTTTAAAATGTGCAGTATGTTAAAGCCGGATAATTATTGACAACTGGGTTTTTGATGACTGGGAGAATCATTTGGTGACTTGCCTGTCTGGTGTGAAGGGTATAGATATTTCGAGATACCTAAGTAGACATATGTATAGTGCTGGGGAGGAACTGATGGTTGTGTTACATGTAGGTACCAGTGACATGGGGCCTCATAAGAGAGAGGTCTTGGATGACAAATTTAGGCTGCTGGGGGAGAGACTGAAACCCATGACCTCAATGATAGCATTCTCTAAAGTGATACCTGTTGTGCGTGTAAGGCCAATTAGACAGCCAGAACTGAAGGGTCTCAATGCGTATATGAGAGAGTGGTGATTGGAGGAAGAGTTGAGGTTTTTTTTTTTAGGAAGTGGGAAAATTTGGGGGAAAGGGTGCGCCTGTACAGAAGGATGGGCTTCACCTAAATCAAAATGGAACGAGATTGCTAGCACTTAAAACTCAGAAGGACATAGAGTACTTTTAAAACTGATAGGGGGAGGGCTGACAGGTGCGTGAAAATGAATAGATTGCACAGAGGCATCACTTAGGGATCTATTAATAAAGATTTTCAGTGTCTTAGTAAAGAGGAGAGGATGGAAGAAAAAGTTTAGATAAGATCAGATGAAAACCAGTCAAATGAAGAGGAGTCCCTTTCAGTCACGTCAGGAAATTGCACGTAGCTAAATAGTGGCAACTTTTAAAAGTACTTATATACATATGCTTTTAAAACTTTTAAAAGTACTTATATACATATAGTAGAAGTCTAAATAATAAGATGGTACCTCACATTGAATGAGGATATTGATATAAGAAGTATCACAGAAACTTGATGGAATGAGGATAATTAATGGGACACCATCATACCAGGGTAGAAAATACTTTGGAAAGACAGAACAGGTGATCCTGGTGGGGGAGCGGCACTATATTTGAAAGAAAACATTGATTCAAATGAACTAAAATTAGTAAATAAACCGAACTGTTCCCTAGACTCTGTATGGGCAGCAATTCCATGCACCACTAATAATATAGTAGTAGGTATCTATTATAGACCACAAGACTTAGGATAGTGATAGTTAAGTGCTAAGGGAGAGGCTGTAAACATAAAAAAGCTCAATAATGGGGGACTTCCACTAACCCCATATTGACTGCTTACACATTCCTTAGGATGAGATGCAGAGAGTTTCTTGACACCTTAAATGACTGCTTCTTGGAGCAGCTGGTTCTGGAACGCAAAAGGGAGAGGCAAGTCTTGATTTAGTCATAAGTGGAGTAAAGAATTTGTTCCAAAAGGTGGCTATAACTGGGCCACTTGGAAATAATGATGGTATAGCTAAATTTAACATGCCTGTAGTGAGAAAAGCACCACAGCAACCTTATACTGTGGCGATTAATTTTAGAAAGGGGAACTACGCAAAAATGAAGCAGGCTAGTTAATGAAAAATAAAAACAGTGCCAAAAGTAAAGTCCCTGCAAGCTGTATGAAAACTTTTCACGGACACCACAATAAAGGTTCACCTTAAATGTATACCCCAAAATAAAAAACACAGTAAGAGAATCAAAAAGTGCCACCCTGGTTTAACAACCAAGTAAGAGAAACAATGAGAGAGATGTAGGCATCATCTTTACCAAATGACTAGATGATAGCTAATGTGACGCCAATTTTTAAAAAAGGATCTAGAGGTGATCTTGCCAGTTACAGAAGTCTAACATCAGTACTAGACAAATTTGTTGAAACTATAGTAAAGAACAGAATTGCCAGACACGTGGATGAACATTATTTGTTGTGGAAAAGTCAACATGGTTTCTAGAAAGGAAAATCATACTTCACTAGTCTGCTAGAATTCTTTGAGGGAGTCAACAAGCATGTGGACAAGGGGGATCCAGTGGAAATAGTGTACTTAGCTTTCCAGAAAGTATTTGACAAAATTTCTCACCAAAGGTTCTTAAGTAAAGTTAGCAGTCATGGAATAAGAGGGAAGGTCCTCACATGGATTGATGGCTGTTTAAAGGACAGGAAACAAAGGGTAGAAGTGTATGATTAGGTTCCAGAATGGAGAAGAGTAGCTCGTGGTGTCCCAGAAGGGTCCATACTGAGGAAGGTGTAAAGAGTGAGGTAGCAAAATTTGCAGATGATACTGAACTGCTCAAGGTAAGTCCAAAACAGACTCTGAAGAACTTCAAAATTATCTCATAAAACTAGGTGATTGGGTAACAAAATTGCAGATGCTTTTTAATGTTGATAAATGTGAAGTATGCATACAGGAAAACATAACCCTAAATATAGATACAAAATGATAGGGACTAAATTAGCTGTTACCACTCAAGAGATTGTTGCAGTCATTGTGGATAATTATCTGAAAACATCCACTGAAAGTGCAGCAGCAGTCATAGAACCAAACAGAATGTTAGGAACCCTTAAAAAGGGACAGAATATGACAGAACATCTTGTTGCCTTTATGTAAATCTATGGTATGCCCATGTCTTGAATACTGCATATAGATGTGGTTATCTCATCTCAAAAAAGGTATCTTGGCATTGTAAAAAGTTCAGAAAATGGAGCAAAAATGATTTGGAGTTTGGAACAGCTGTCATAGGGGGAGAGTTAAAAAGACTGGGACTTCTCAGCTTAGAAAAGAGGAGAGTAAGGGAGGATACGATAGAAGTCTAAAAAATCATGCCTGGTGTTGAGAAGGTAAAAAGAAAAAATCTTTACTTGGTCCCACAGCACAAGAATGAGAGGGGGACATGAAATGAAATTAATAGGTTCCAGGTTTAAAACAAATGAAGAGAAGCATTTTTTTCATGCAATGCACAAACTGTGGAACTCTTCAAGTGTTCACCAGGGTGGATAGGAATGGTGTCCCTAACCTCTCTTTGTCAGAAGCTGAGAATGGGACATGGGAGGGGATCATTTGATCATCACTTGGTCTTTTCATTCCTTTGGGACACCTGATATTGGTCACTGTCTGAGGACAAGGTACTGGGCTAGATGGATCTTTGGTCTGACCTAGTATGGTGGTGGTACTTATGTTGTTGTAAATGCAAAAGAAAATATCTTTAATTTTAGGGGAAAATGTTTTAGTGCTCTTTCAATTATGCCCTTCTTTACTTCAAAGTGTTAAGGAGAGAACTAATGATCATGTGTTTCTTCTGTCTAGCTTTTGGATTTAAAAAAAATTTAGATATGCACTTGAACTGGTAGACTAGTTGTGTGAAACCTAGTATTAATCAAATTCTTTATATAGTCTAGATTGTGCATGGTGCCTTAGGTCTAGAAAAATAAAAAAAAAAAGTTATCTGCTTCAGAGTGTTTGGAAAAATACATCTATTTGCTTTGTCTTTAACAGAACTGCACCTAAAATTAGCAGGACATATTGAGTTGACTAAAACTTTCTTAAACAGTTTTAATAGCTCTAACATAGGGCAACTGTTTTTTTATTTGATGGAATTGTTCGAAATTAAATATTGATGGTTACGCATGAAGATTTTTTCCTTTGTTGCCTGTACCTTTTTCCTGAATAAGCTAGTATAAATTACATATTACATCATCAAATATACAGATTCTATGATTTTTATAGTTATTCATATGTGTGTGTGTTTTAAATAAGTTTTGGGTATGGTTATTGGCACAGTGCGAAATCACCTTCCAGGAAGAGTATTGAGTTCGTCTGTCTGGCCATGTAATGAGTCCCCTTGCTGCAACATCTCGTGCCTCTCCCCCTAAGCAACCAGCGTAGTGGCTTTGCTAGAGTTGCCTGTGCTCTTACAGAAGCGATAACAGACCTACAGACCTTGTACTGCAGAAGGTGGAGCTGCCCTGGTGGATTTGAGCTTTGGTTCTGGCTAAGAGGATTTCAGCAGGGCTTTGGTCCTTGGTATAGTTGTTCCCTTCATGTTAATATTATCACTATAGTTAAATAGAAGGCAAGGGGTCTAATGTTTTGAAAATGGACTTGGATTTTTCAGTTGCAATCCTAAAATGCTGTACTGATTTCTAATGAGGGAGAAAAATCTTTTGAAGATGGCAACCAAATTGTACATAAAAGCTTATCTTTCAGAATTATGGAATTAGGTGAAATCTAAAAGACAGGCAGCAAGCAACATTGCCAGAGGCATTTTTTTGGAATCTTGATAACGGATTGCTTGAAGTGCCCAAGGTCTGAAAAAAAGTCTCCTAGCATCAAAAACTTGGATTGCTTTTCTCCAATGCTATGCCACTGTAAAGTAGCATGCACCAACAACACAATATCCTTAATGTTTGGGTGTAAGGTGGGTCAAAATAGGCTTTCCTGAAAATCTGAATTGAATTTTAGTTATGTTAAAGTAATGTAATTATTCAGATTAAATGGTATGTATTTTATTCCGTTTATAAGTCAATTACCAGGGCTCTCTGTGAATCTGACTAAAGTAATGAATTGCGTACATATGCTGTTAAGGTGTTGTTCAAAAGGATCTTTTGAATTTGCTGAATGTTATATGTAAAATGCTGTCATTCTCCATTAATTGTGTGGTCAGTTTATTGTACTTGGCTTTCATTTTCTTCAGCTGTAAGAATTAAATACACAGGAGACTTCCACTGATATATGCAGGGTTGGAAATGCCTCCTGACATCACACTGGTAGAAGCAAATGTTAGTGGTAGGTTTAAGTTTAACAGTACTCCCAGGCTGTTACTCATTTTAGGTCTAAATGAATTGTTTGGGTTATATCTATACGCTTCTAAAGGATTTCCTTAACAATGAAAAGTCTTTAATTCAGTGATTTACAAAATATTTACTTTGTTATAAAAAGTTGTGTGTGTATATTTTGAGAATGCCAGAAATTGAAAAAGCTTCTGTTGAAAAGTTTGAACGTAGGTCAGTAAAAGTTACTTTTGAAACCAAAGTTCATAATTTAACAGAATATGTAACAGCTAATTTAAAAATACAGCGGTTGACTCTTCATGTATTCTAATTTTACGTGTAGCTTTAAGTGATACTGTTTCAGATTCATTTTGAGATGTGTATATACTTGTTTTGAACTTGTATATGACCAGGTTGATGTAGATGTGGTAATGATTTGAGGGATACTTGAAAATATAATGGATTTGTTACATGTTATAGGAAAAAATACATAACTAGGTCAATAGAGAATTTCAGAGAATCCAAATTTGGTATTTGCTTATTTTAATATAATCTTTAAATCTAAATCCTTCATTTACATTAGGAAAAAAACTGTCATTGTCTGACAAGTCTGAAAATTATAAATGTGTATGTAAAGTTATGTACAGTACACTCATCCCTCACTATATGAACACATTTGGTTCCCAACTTTCTGCTCATAGGTGAAAACTTGTAAGAGGGACACTAAATTACCATTAAAATACATGTAAAAGTCTCTGGTTCCTAGTGCTCCTAACTCGGCAAAGGAGTGGAAGCATGTGTTGATGCTTTTGAAAGGTAAGTGAACCTTGAGCTTGGGGTGGTGGTGTTGGGGAGGGTTAAATGCTGGGCGTGGTCTGGGGCCATGAGCAGGAGGGAGGATTAAAACCTGCTGGTGGGTTGGGTCTGTGGGGTGGATGGGGGGGGACATTAAGGCTGAGGTGGGTTGGGTCCATGGGGTGGGCGGAGGGGTTAAGGCTGCTGCAGGTTGGGTGTGTGGGCCTGGCGGGGGAGGGCTTCAGACTATGATGGGTTGAGGCTGTGGGGCTGGCGGGGGGTATCAGGCTGAGGCAGTTTGGGGGTGTGAGGCTGGCAGGGTTTCAGGCTGAGGCACTTCGGTTGTGCAGAGCTGGTGGAGGGTTCAGACTGGTGGGCTGGGGCTTCAGGGCCAGCTGGGCGGGGGTCAGACTGCAATGGGTTGGGGCCATGGAGCTGGTGGTGTGGGGTGGGGGTCAGACTATGGCAGGTTGACTGTGCGCAACCGGTGAGGCAGGGTTGTCAGGTTGCAGTGGGTTGGGTCTGTGGGGCTGGTGTGGTTTCAGGCTGCTGCGGGTTGGAGCTGTGGGGAGCAGGGTAAGGGTCGTATTAGCAGGGGGAATTCACTTGGCTAGTGAACAAAGGTAAGTATGTGTGTACCTCGTTTAAACAAGTACTTGTAAGTAAAGAACTTGTTTAATAGGGGATGAATGTACAATATACATAAAATAATGTGCAAGTCTAGAATGGACACTACTTAATGAGAACTCTATGATCCCTTTAAATAAACAAAACAATCTTTTTGGTTGTGACAGGTTCTGTAATACAAGGTAACTCGAACTATGCAACCTAAGGATAGAGTTAAAATGTTTTAAAGTAATGTTCTTAGTGCTTTAATGCTATATAAAAATTATGGATGCTAAAACTTTCAAGAGTAAAATAAAATATCTGCAATCTGCCCCCTTTTCGAAAGTCATTGTTTTCTGTCAGATATAAGTGGTAGCAATTTTCACTGTATCGTCTCCTTTTTGTGCATATGTATTTTTAATCTAAATATGTTAATCACTGGTAGTGGTATAAATTCATTTAACTCTTTACAGACTTACAAAACGTGTTTCTACTTGAGCTTGGGATGAATGACTGTATAGAGGAGGTGGACCGAACACAATGATCAGGCGACTTGTCTCTTGCCATCCATCTCCAGCCTTTGACAAACAGAGGCCAGGGACACCCTTCCTACCACCTGGCTAATAGCCTTTTATGGATCTAATCTGCGTGAATTTATCTAGCTCTTTTTGGAACTCTGTTATAGTCCTTGCCTTCACAGCCTCCTCTGACAAGAGTTCCATAGGTTGACTGTGCACTGTGTGAAAAATACTTCATTAGTTTTAAACCTGCTGCCCATTAATTTCATTTGGTGTCCTCTAGTTTTACATTATGGGAACAAGTAAGTAACTTTTCTTTATTCACCCTCACCACACAGCTCATGACTTTACATGCCTTTATCATGCCCCCCCAATCCAAGTCTCCCCTTTTCTAAACTGAAAAGTCCCAGTCTCTTTAGCCTCTCCTCATATGGGACCCATTCCAAACCCCTAATAATTTTAGTTGCTTTTTTCCGAACTTTTTCTAATGCTAAAATATCTTTTTGAGGTGAGGAGACCACATCTGTACTCAGGATTTGAGATGTGAGTGTACCATAGTTTTATAAAGGAGTAGTAAGATATTCTTTGTCGTTTCTATCCCTTTTTTAATAATTTCTAACACCGTTTGATTTTTTTGACTGCTGCTGCACACTGTGTGCATGTTTTCAGATAATTATCCACGATAACCACAAGATCTTTCCTGATTAATGGTGGCTAAATTAGCCCCCATCATATTGTATCTATACTTGGGGTTATTTTTTCCAATGTGTACTACTTTACACTTATCCATATTAAATTTCATTTGCCATTTTGTTGCCCAGTCACTCAGTTTGGTGAGATCTTTTTGAAGTTCTTCACAGTCTGCTTTTGTCTTGACTATTTTGAATAGTTTAGTATTGTCTGCAAACTTTACCACCTCACTAGTTACCCCTTTCTGTAGATCATTTGTGAATAAGTTGAATAGGATGTGGTTGGAGGACAGACCCTTGGGGAACACCACTTGTTACCCTTCTCCAGTCAGAAGATCTACCATTTATTCTTACCCTTTGTTTCCTGTCTTTTAACCAGTTATCAATCCATGAAAGGATCTTCCCTCTTATCCCATGACAACCTAATTTACACAAGAGCCTTTGGTGAGGGACTTTGTCAGAGGCTTTCTGGAAATCTAAGTATACTATATCTAATGGATCCAACTTGTCTGCTTGTTTGTTAACCCCTTCAAAGAATTCTAATAAGTGGTAATACATGATTTCCCTTTACAGAAACTATGTTGACTTTGCTCAACAAATTATGTTCTTATATGTGTCTGACAATTTTATTCTTTACTATTGTTTCAACTAATTTGCCTGGTATTGACGTTAGACTTACCTGTCTGTAATTTTCAAGGTCGCCTCTAGAGCCCTTTTTAACTCTTGGCATTATGTTAGCTGTCTTCCAGTCCTTGGGTACAGAAGCTGATTTAAAAGATAGGTTACAAATCACAGTAAATAATTCTGGAATTTCACATTTGAGTTTTTTCAGAACCCTTGGGTGAATGCCATCTGGTCCCAGTGATTTGTTACTGTTACATTTTTCTATTTGTTCCAAAACCTCCTCTAGTGACACTTCTGTACGGGACAGTTCCTCAGATTCATCACCCACAAAGGACGGTGCAGGTTTGGGAATCTCCCTAACATCCTCATCCATGAAGACTGAAGGAAAGAAATCATTTAGTCTCTCTAAAATGGCTTTATCGTCCTTGATTGCTCCATTTGTACCTTGATCGTCCAGGGGCCCCGCTGGTTTTTTAGTACTTAGACTAAGATATTTTGGAGCATAAGCTTTCGTGAGCAAAGACCTGCTTCATCAGATGCATGAGTGGCGGTGGTCGGGGGGTTCAGAGGAGTGTTTAAAGAGTGGGGTCCCAGTAAAAGGGAGGGCCAGAGCTAACAAGGTCTATTCAGTCTGGGTGGAAATGGCTCATTTTACTGGGACCCCCTCTTTAAATACTGCTCTGAACCCACCCCTCTTGCATCTGACAAAGCAGGTCTTTGCTCAAAAAAGCTTATGGTCCAAAATATCTCTTAGTCTATAAGGTGCCACAGGACTTCTTGTTGTTGTTATACACTGAGTAGTCATTGAAGCACATGATCAAAGGGCAATTTGTAATGTCTGCCTTTTTAAATTATGTGGTGGATATTCATGATTTGGTTATGTATATCTTCTAAAATCAACTTCTTTTGTAGCAGAGAGAAAGCCATGCTAGTCTATATACTATCAAAACAAAAAAGCAGTCCAGTAGCACTTTAAAGACTAACAGAATAATTTATTAGGTGATAAGCTTTCATGGGACAGACCCACTTCTTCAGATCATAGCCATACCAGAACAGACTCAATATTTAAGGCACAGAAAACCAAAAATAGTAATCAAGGTTGACAAATCAGAAAAATATTATCAAGGTGAGCAAATCAGAAAGTAGAGGGGCAGAAGGAGTGGGGGGAGTCAAGAATTAGATAAAGCAAAGTATGCAAAAGAGCCCCTATAATGAGCTAGAAAATTCCCATTCCGGTTCAAACCACGTGTTAATGAGTCAAATTTAACTATAAAAGAGCAGCCTCTTTTTCCAACCTGTTGTGAAAATTCCTCTTCAGTAAGACGCAAACCTTCAGGTCATTAACAGAATGGCCCATGCTATTAAAATGCTGGCTGAGAGATTTGTGGATCAGGAGTGTTTTTATGTCTGTATTATGCTCGTTAATTCTTTGTCTAAGAGAGTTTGAAGTCTGTCCAATATACAAAGCATGTGGGCCTTGTTGGCACATGATGGCATATATGATGTTAGTTGAGGAGCATGAGAATGTGCCTGTGAATAACAACTTCTTTTGGTGACAGTGCCGTTGGGCCCCCCCCCCCCCCCCCCCAGCAATCCTGGATTATGCGGGAACTTTGCTTGTGTGTCATATGAGGAAGATGATACAATAGTTACTAATCTGCCAAGTTTGATAAGGGCAGAAAAATTCCCTTTGTTGGGTCTTCTGGCCAATTTCTAGTCATCCATCCATCCCTCCTTATAAATTTTGTTGTGAAAGATCAGTACCGCATTCAGTTCTGTGAATACTTTATGCCAAGTGGTGTCTTATACTGTTGAAGGATTAATGATTCCTGCTTTGTGTTCACTCTTTTCTGTTGTCCTGCATTTCGAGTGATTCTAGTGAGGCATACAGGTTGCCAGAGAAATTCCTCCACCTGCTTTTAATATACTGCTGAGTGGGGATTGTTATATCATGATCTTCTTTGGTTATGGTTGCAGGGAAAACCTATTTGTCTGACCACTGAGAGTGTTTGTAGTATTCTGTACTTAGCAATTTTGTTCTCTTACTGTGATTATAATTGGTTCTCCATACCTTTTACCCTAACATGTCTTTACTCTTGTCTTCTTGTGAATACAGATGCTGAAATTTTGTTCTCATCTATCCTTCTTCATCTCTGTCATTCTTTCTCTTTGCATTGTTTTTCTTAATATATAGTCTGTGTTAACCGTTATATAGTCCAATGCTCACTCTGTGGATCATCACCTTGTTGTGGTGAGCGGGCTTGTGTGTTCCAGTGAACCTGTGAGCGATGCCGTAGGGAGTCTCATACTCCCAGCAGGGTCACCCTTGGCATTAAGGTCAAGGGGCAGGGTTCAGACAAAGAATGAGCCTAAAAGTCCTCAACAGCAGAACAGGCGGAGGATAGCTACGATAATGCTACAACAGCTGTGAAGGTGGGTGAAGGCTGCAGGTGACAGGAGACTCTCAGTTGCCATGGATTCCATGCCACTGGACCTGAGTTTTCTATCCATCAAGAACCGTGTGGTGGCTGCAGTACAACGGTTCCTCCACATGGAAAGAAGTCATTGACTCATACGGCTGGAAGGGACCTCAAGAGGTCATCGAATCCAGCCCTCACTTCAAGCAGGATCCACCTCAACTAAGTCATCCCAGCCATGATTATGTCAAGTTGGGACTTAAAAACCTCTAAGGATGTAAACACATTCCAGTGCTTCACCACCTGCCTGGTGAAGTTTTACTTACTATTGGTATTTCTGTATTACTAGTTACTATTTTTGGCTCTCTATGCTTTACATATTGATTCTGTTCTGGTATGGCTATGGTCTGAAGAAGCAGGTCTGTCTCACGAAAGCTCACCTAATAAATTATTTTGTTAATCTTTAAAGTGCTACTTTACTGTTTTTTTTGTTTGTTTTAATAGTATATAGACGAGCATGGCTTTCTCTCTGTTACTGGTAAAGTAGTTTTTCTTAATATCCAACTTACTCCTCTCCTTCTGTAACTTCAGACCATCATTCCTTTTTCTGTCATCTTTCACCACTGAGAACAGTTTCTCTCCATCCTTTTTAGAGCACCCCTTCAGGAAGTTGAAGGCTGCTATTAAATCACCTCTCAGTCTTTTCTTCCACAAACTAAATAAGCCTGAGTCCCTTAGCCTATCCTCATAGAATCACAGAGTAGGACTGGAAGGGACCTCGAGAGGCCATCGAGTCCAGCCCCCTGCCCTCATGGCAGGAACAAGCACTTTCTGGACCAGCCCTGAAAGCCATCTATCTAACCTCTTCTTAAATATCTCCAGTGATGGAGATTCTGCCACCTCCCTTGGCAATTCGTTCCAGTGTTTGATCACCCCGACAGTTAGGAACTTTTTCCTAATGTCCAACCTGAACCTCCCCTGCTGCAATTTCAGTCCATTGCCTCTTGCTCTATCCTCAGAGGCAAGGAAGAACAAGTTCCCTCCCTCTGCCTTCTGACACTTTTAGATACCTGAAAACTGCTATCATGTCCCCCCTCAGTCTTCTTTTTGCAGACTAAACAAGCCCAGTTCTTTCAGCCTTTCTTCATAGGTCATGTTCTCTAGACCTTTGATCATTCTCATTGCTCTCCTCTGGACCCTCTCCAATTTCTCCACATCCTTCCTGAACTGCGGTGTCCAGAACTGGACACAATACTCCAGCTGAGGCCTAACCAGCGCAGAGTACAGCAGAAGAATGACTTCTCGTGTCTTGTTCACAACACACCTGTTAATGCATCCTAGAATCATGCTTGCTTTTTTTTGCAACAGCATCACACTGTTGACTCATATTTAGCTTGTGGTCCACTATAACCCCTAGATCCGTTTCTGCTGTACTCATTCCTAGTCAGTCTTTTACCATTCTGTGTGTGTGACACTGATTGTTCCTTCCTAAGTGGAGCACTTTGCATTTGTCCTTACTAAACTTCATCCTGTTTGCCTCAGCCCATTTCTCCAGTTTATCCTGATCCTTTTGAATTATGACCCTATCCTCCAAAGAAGTTGCAACCCCTCCCAACTTGGTATCATCTGCAAACTTAATAAGTGTACTTCCTATGTCAATATCTAAATCGTTAATGAAGATACTGAACAGAACCGGTCCTAAAACAGACCCCTGTGGAACCCCACTAGTTATACTTTTTCAGCAGGATTGAAAACCATTAAGAACTACTCTCTGGGTACGGTTATCCAGCCAGTTGTTCACCCACCTTATAGTAGCCCCATCTAAGTTGTATTTGAGTAGTTTATTGATAAGTATATTATGTGAGACCGTGTCAAATGCTTTACTGAAGTCTAGGTATACCACATCCACTGCTTCTCCCTTATCCACAAGGCTCGTTATTCTATCAAAGAAAGCTATTAGATTGGTTTGACATGATCTGTTTTTAACAAAACCATGCTGGCTGTTCCCTATCACCTTACCACCTTCCAACTGCTTGCAGATGATTTCTTTAATGACCTGCTCCATTATCTTTCCTGGCACAGAAGTTAAGCTGACTGGCCTGTAGTTTCCCGGGTTATTCTTGTTCCCCTTTTTATAAATGGGTACTATATTTGCCCTTTTCCAGTCTTCTGGAATCTCTCCCGTCTCCCACGATTTTCCAAAAATGATTGCTAAAGGCTCAGATACCTCTTCTATCAGCTCCTTGAGGATTCTAGGATGCATTTCGTCAGGCCCTGGTGATTTGCAGACATCTAATTTTTCTAAGTAAATTTTAATTTGTTCTTTTCGTATTTCAGCTTCTAAACCTACCCCTTTTTCACTAGCATTCTCTATGTCAGGCATTCCTTCAGATTTCTCAGTGAAGACCGAAACAAAGAAATCATTAAACATCTCTGCTATTTCCAAATTCCCTGTTACTGTTTCTCCCTCCTCACTGACCAACGGCCCTACCCTCTCCTTGGTCTTCCTCTTGTTACCAATGTATTCGTAAAAAGCCTTCTTGTTTCCCTTTATGATTGTAGCTAGTTTGAGCTCATTTTGTGCCTCCGCCTTTTTAATCTTGCTCCTTCATGCTTGTGGTGTTTGCCTATATTTGTCCTAGTTTCCATTTCTTATACGATTCCTTTTTTATTTTGAGATCATGCAAGATCTCCTGTTCAAGCCAAGGCAGTCTTTTACCATGTTTTCTGTCTTTCCTATGCAGTGGGATAGCTTGCTTTTGGGTCCTTAATAATGTCCCTTTGAAAAACTGCCAACTCTCCTCAGCTGTTTTTCACCTCAGTTTAGCGTCCCATGGGACCTTACCTACCAGCTCTCTGAGTTTACCAAAATCTGCCTTCCTGAAATCCATTATCTCTGTTATACTGTTTTCCCTTCTACCCTTCCTTAGAATTGTGAACTCTGTGATTTCATGATCACTTTCACCCAAGCATCCTTCCACTTTCAAATTCTCAATAATTTCCTCCCTATTTGTTAAAATTAAATCTAGAACAGCTTCCCCCCAGTAGCTTTTTCAACCTTTTGGAATAAAAAGTTTTCTGCAATGCAATCCAAGAATTTATTGGACAGTCTGTCCCCTGCTGTATTATTTTCCCAACATATAACTGGATAGTTGAAGTCCCCCATCACCACCAAATTCTGGGCCCTGGATGATTTTGTTAGCCTCATCCACCTGGCTAGGGGGCCTGTAGTAGACTCCTAGTAGGACCTCATCCTTGTTTTTTACTCCTCTGAGTCTAACCCAGAGACTTTTAACCCGTCCATCTCCACCTCTGTCCAAGTGTGTACATTTTTAATATACAAGGCAACACCTCCTCCCTTCTTTCCCTGTCTGTCCTTCCTAAGCAGGCTGTACCCTTCAATACCAACATTCCAATCATGAGTATTATCCCACCAAGTTTCTGTGATGCCAACAATATCATAGTTGTATTCATTTATTAGTACTTCCAATTCTTCTTGTTTATTTCGCATACTTCTTGCATTTGTATATAGGCATCTCAGACATTGATTTGGTCTTGCCTCCCAGTTTTACCCTGGCCCTCTTTTTACTCTCCCAGTGTAGCCCATACTCCCTCCCATTTCAAGTTCATCTCCCAGGTATCCATGCTCTCCACTTACCTGCAGGCTTTGCTCCCCTGCCCTCGTCGAACCTAGTTTAAAGCTCTCCTCACTAAGTTAGCCAGCCTGTGTCCGAATATGGTCTTCCCCCTCCTCAAAAGGTTAAAACCATCTCTGCCTAGCAGTCCTTCCCGGAAAAGGATCCCGTGGTCAAAGAAACCAAAGCCTTCCTGGCGACACCATCTACGCAACCAAGCATTCACCTCTAGGATACACCTGTCTCTGCCTGGGCCCTACCTCTGACAGGCAGGATTGAAGAGAATACTACCTGCGCCCCAAACTCCCTGACCTGTGCCCCCAGAGCCCTGAAGTCACTCTTGACCTGCTCAGCGTCATACCTCGCAGTATCATTAGTGCCCACATGGATGAGAAGCATTGGATAGTAGTCAGAGGGCTGGATAATCCTCGACAATGCCTGCGTAACGTCTCGGATACGGGCCCCCGGCAGGCAGCACACCTCCCGAGATGAAATGTCAGGGCGACAGATGGGCGCCTCTGTCCCCCTCAGAAGAGAGTCTCCAACCACCACTACTCTACGTTTTCTTCTTGCAGGGGTGGCAGTAGACTTCCCAGCCTTGGGGGTACGAGGTTTCTCGTCTTCTGTACGGGGTAATTCTTGGTCTCCTGTATCGAGTACAGCATAACGGTTTTCCAGCACCACAGTGGGAGGGTTCTGAGCAGGGGTGGGACACTGCCTGCTGCAAGAAGTAACCAGCTGCCAGTGTCCACCCTGCTCCACCTCCTCCAGTGGTTTATCAGCCATCCTGTGCACTGGGACAGTTACCTCCTCAGTCTCCACCTGAATTCTATCCAGGGGACTACTCATGGACTCGGATACTCCTCAACCTGGCCACCTCCTCCTGTAGCTCCCCCACCTGCCGCCTGACAGATTCCACCAGCAGGCAGCTTTCACACTGAATATTCCCCCCAGCCTGGGTATCAGTAAGTGGGAACGGCAAGCCACAGTCCATGCAGAACTACGCCAGGATCTGGGTAGAAACATCCATGGTCAGGCAGTCTGTCTGTCTACAGGCACAAGTGGAGGAGACAACAGTAGTGCTGGCACAGGTGTTGCGGGTCTTCCTAACCATTATAGTCCTCTCTGTCACACTCCCTCCCAAACTCCCTCTTAAACTCCCCTGTCTGCAGCTCCCTGTCCACTTCACTCCCCTGGTCGCTTCTGCCTCTGGCTTTTAAGCCTGCTGGCCTCTCTCAGGCCCTCCCCCTATGAGTCACACAGGGGAAGGCTGATCAAGGGAGCAAAAGGTCAGGCAGGCAGTCCCAACTGCCACTGAAACTCCCCCCACCTGGAATCAAAATGGAAGTTCAATTGCCAGCAGTTAAAGCACACGCTCACTCACCCAGAGATCAGCACTCTCACCTGGTAGCTTCTTCAGCGGCAGGCTCACTTGCTCTCCTCCCTCTTAAACTCCCGTCTGCAGCTCCCTGTCCGCTTTGCTCCCCAGGTCATGTGCTTCAGCCCCTTAATCATTTTCAGTGCCGTCCGCTGAACCTGATCCAGCACATCCACATCCTTTCTGTACTGGCGGGCCCAAAACTGGATGCAGTACTCCAGATGTGGCCTCAGCAGTGCCAAATAGAGGGGAACAACAACTTTTCTAGATCTGCTTGAAACGCTCCTCCTAATGTAGCCCAATATGCTATTGGCCTTTTTGGCTACAAGGGCACACTGTTTACTCATATCCAGCCATTCACCCACCATAACCCCTAGGTCCCTTTCCACTGTACTGCTGCTTAGCCATTCGGTCCCCAGGCTATAATGATGCTTGGTACTCTTCGATTCCAGTTATAGGACTCTACGCTTCTCTTGTCGAACTTCATCAAATTTCTTTTGGCCCAATTTTCAGTATGTCATGCACAGGCATCTTCCTTTGCATACTGTTCTCCTAACCGTAAGCCCTATGGCAAATGGTGACGGGAGCAGGATTGGGTAATTTGGAAGCTTTCAGTCATGGACCAGCATGTATGTGGTGTATGTGTGTATTAGTTGTTCTGTTTTGAGGACTGAGGTGGTAGAACAGTCTGGCTACTGCAAGCACGACTGAGGAGCCCTGTTTAGGATCCGCTTTGCTCACCTTACAGAGGGAGGAGACTAGAAAAGGTGCCCTAAACATAGTCCACCACAGTCCCTGCATCCAGTACATTCACATCAGTGGTCAGAATCGAACAGGAGACTTTGGAAGGTGGAATATTCAGACTTTAATGGACAATCCAGACAGTGAGTGACTCAGAAGGTGCAAGACAAGTGTTGCCTGTGAGCTGCCACAGTTCAAGACTGATACAGCTGCCCTGACAGAAACACAAACCAGAAGAAAGACAGCTAAGGGAAGAAGGTGGAGGGTGCACGTTTCTCTGGAAGGGAACCCGAAAGGAAGAAAAACAAACTCATGGAGTAAGATTTGCCATTAAAAATGAACTGACAGAGATCTTATCTAAAGTCACTTTCAGCATTAGTGGGAACCTCACAACTCTTCATATGAAGCTTGCCCAAAACCAACAGGCAACTGTTGTCATTTTTAGGCATCAAATCTAGATGGTGAAGATGATTCAAAGGAAAAGTTCTACATCCAGTGGGACACTGCCTTGAAAGATCTCTCCAAAGAAGACAGAACTATTTTCTTGGGGCATTTCAGTGCCAAGGTCGGAAGAGACTCGGACCTCTGGCAGACTACCACTGGGAAAGGAGTTGGCAACGGCAACTCCCCTGGACTGTGCCTCTGTATAAAATGTGTGGAACATGAGCTCATTATCATGAACACCCTCTTCCACCAGAAAACAAGTTTAAGACCTCATTGCAACATCCTTGATCAAAGCACTGGCACCTCCATAGACTGTCATCATCTGTGCTTGGGATCAGCAGCATGTCCTTATTACACATGCAAAGACTAGTGTTGATGACTGCTAGACCGATCACAACCTTATTTGATCCACAGTGGTGATTCAGATTGTCACCAAATGGAGAAGTCGGGGGGAACAGATCTGACAAAAGGTTAGCGTACAAGGCTTGAAGGACCCCATCAAACAAAGAGACTTCCACATAGTGTTCCAAAGGAAGCTGCAGACAGTATAGCTGAAGATGTGAAAGAACACTGGTGTCGATTGAAAACTGCCATCATTGAAGCTCGTGGAGAAACCGTTGGTTACCAGTTCAGGAAGCATCAGGACAGGTTTGATGAGAACAATGTGGAAATTGAATGCCTGGTTGAGGCAAAAAGGAGAGCATTTAGGGCTTGCAGAGTGACATCAACTACACAACAAAGAGAAGGCAAAAGCAGAAATGCAACATAAAAAAGGACTCTGAAAAACCAGTGGTGGACTGCGAAGGTGCAAGAGCTACAGCATCTTTCAGACATCAACAATATAAGAGGTTTCTTCAATGCCACCAAAGCTGTTTATGGACGGAAAAACTTTGTTATTCATCCACTGACATCCGCCAAACTTGAAAGACAATGAAGCTATTGTTTCTCGCTTGAAGGAACACTATAATGAGCTCTTGAACCACCCATCCACTGTGGTCGTAGAATCCCATGACCAAATCCCTCTGAAACGCCAAATGATGATCTTGCCACACTTCCTACCCTAAGTGAGGTCCAAGCTGCTATCAAAGCGGTGAAGTGCAGCAAGGCAATTGGACTAGATGGAATACCTGTTGAAGTCTTCAAAGAAGGGGGCCAGAACTCCACAAACAGCTCCATTTCCTGATTCTGAAGAAATGCGATCGGGAGCAGATGCCATGAGATTTCAGAGAGACACTGATTGATTGTCATTCTCTTCCAGAAGGGTGACAGGTCAGACTGTGGAAACTACCGTGACATCTCCCTACTGGCCATGGCAAGGAAAATCTTAGCTTGAATCCTTGCAAACTAACTCCTGCCACTTGCAGAAGAAATTTTTCCAGAATGCTAGTGTGGCTTACAACCATTCTGAGGAACAGCAGACATGATCTTCGCCACCCAGCAACTGCAAGAAAAAATGTTGTGAACAAAATCAAGCCTTGTGCCTGAGTTTCTGTGAGCTGACCAATGCATTTGACTCAGTCATAGTACCCTGTGGACCATACTTTGAAAAATCAGCTGCTCCAAAAAATTCATTAGCATCTTAAGGCTGCTTCACAACAACATGCCTGCGACAGTATTGAGCAACAACGGGTCCCAAAGCAACTCCTTTAAGGTCAAAACAGGAGTCAAACAACACTGCGTCATTGCTCTATAACTGTTCTGTATCTTCATCAACATGACCCTTCACTTCACTGATGGCAAGCTTCCAGATAGTGTGAAAATTGTCTGTAGAATGAACGGGAAGCTTTTCAATCTCAGGAGACTGAAGGCTAAAAGCAAGACCTCCATTGACCTTGATCCTGGACCTCCATTACGCCGATGACAACATGGTTGCTGCTTTTTCTCCTGCAGTCTTTCAGACCATCTTGAGTTTCTTCGCTGAAGCATACGAGAATCTCGGCCTCACACTAAACATCAAAAAGACAAAGGTGCTCCACCAGCCCTCATCGACGGGACAATCTCATGTACCTTCTATTGAAGTCAGTGGAGAAATGCTGGAAAACGTGGAGCACTTCTCATACCTTGGAAATCATCTTTCTACTAAAGTTGACATTTTATGTGGAAATTCAGCATCTTGTGAGCCATGCATCCTCTGCTTTTGCCCACCTGAGACAAAGGGCCTTTGAGAACCAGGATATCTATTCCAGGACAAAGTTTTTGTATACCATGCAGTGGTTGGTCCAACGCTACTGTATGTTATCCAGGTTTCACAAACATAGAAGTGTGGCACTTGAACAATATCTTCAACGCTACCTCAGGAGAATCCTGAATATCTCTTGGGAGGATAGGTACACGAACACTAGCATCCTGGAAGAGTTGAATGTGACCAGCATTGAAACCATTACTATTAATCAACTTTGTTGGACTGGTCACATGGTTTGGATGTCTGCTCAGTGCCTCCCAAAACAGATTGTGTTTTCTGAGTTGGAGGAAGGACAGGGGAGTGTTGGAGGCCAGCAGAAATGATGATAAGAATGCATGCAGAAGGCAGATATAAAAAGTTCATTGTCGATGTCTACAGTGGGAGAACCTTGCTGAGGACTGTCCCCACCAGGGAATGGTAACCTGTGGGTAGGTGGGTGGGGTGTGGCATAGTTTGAGAGATCCTGCCGAGGTACAACTGAGGAGATGTGGAGAAGAAGAGAGCATCAAATTGCTCTGCCCTCCATCTACCAGTACCTGTCCCTTCTGTGGTAAGATCTGTGGCTCCAGAATTGGGCTTTTCAGCCATCAGTGGACTCACAAATAGGAGGAATGATTGCCAAGAAGACTGGTCCAACAGTGACCTGTCATAATTCATGCTGTGGCGCTTTTGAGCATAGTTGTTTTCATTTGATTTCAAAGTTCCCTGGAATTGTTTCTTGTAATTCACCTCAAATCTGTTCTCATCAGAAGTTAGTAATTTTTATTGATTCTGGTCAAGTCCATACATAATATTTGTCTGCATAGCTTTGGCCCTCCAACTCTAGAGGTGTCAGTGTCAAATAAGAACATGGGATTTGTTTGTGTGTGCAAAGGAGAAAGAATGCTTCGGGATGTTACAGAATGAAAAGTGCTATAAATGTGACATTAGTAAGTTACCTTCTCATTTTGCAATTTTTCACTATTTTTAAAATGAGGCTTATTTTTATCCCTAAGAATACTTTTGCCAAATTAGTAAATACTGCAAGCTAGTGGAACTTTAAAAATAAGTTTTATCATAAATAACATTATACATCTCTAAGGGTCTGATACAGTTAATTTTTGTAGCAGATGTATTTGAACTCCTAGTCATAGTCCTTCATTTCTGTACTGTTTCTCTGCTTATTGAATCTCTATTTGATTGGTTACACTGATTTAATGAAAAGTGGAATTTATCGTTCTTTATGTTCGTATTGAATGGTGTAGAAATATGCTTGCAGATCAGTGGATCTTAAACTCTCTGAAGCAGAGGACTTAAGACTTTTTTCATATATTGACTGCAATGGGCAACTTTTTGTTTTATCACAGGGTCAAATATAATCTAATTTCTAAATAGTTGAATGGTTAACACCTCTTTCAGATTATCTTCCTAGCTACCATCATCAATTCTTGTTCACCTACATTTAGAATGCACAATCCTTTTGTTTCCAATGGAATACTGACGAGTTAAAAGTGGCTGTATGTTTCTAATGTTTACTGCTTAAGAGAGAAGTGGATTTAGTTGTATATTACAACAATTTGTTACATTATACATTTCTTCTGCACAACTGTATTCAGCCTCTTAGCTCAGGTACCTGCAGCACTTTATGGTGATAAATTATAAAATTGCACATAGCAACGTTATGGTGCAGGAAGCATTTATTCTGAAATGTTGTTGCAAAGTGCATGTAACTTCCCAGAAAAAAAAATCTTACCCACTGGGGTAATTTTCCTACTTGTTCTCACTGAGAGCTCCATGTTATAAAGATTTTAAAAGTCTCAGAGAACTCTGGCTGCCATGGAAACAGAGGTTCAACTTAAAAGTATAGTGCAAATTAAAAAACAACCCCTCCTCCCCCAAAAGTGCCACAGTGGTTAAACAACCAAGTGCAAGAAGCATTGAGAGGCAAAAAGGCATCTTTTAAAAAGTGGAAGTCAAATTCTAGTGTGAGAAAAGGAGCATAAACTGTACAACATAAGAACGGCTATACTGGGTCAGACCAAGGGTCCATCTAGCCCAGTATCCTGTCTGCCGACAGTAGCCAATGCCAGGTACCCCAGAGGAGGTGAACCAAAGAAAATGATCAAGCCATTTGTCTCCTGCCATCCATCTCCCGCCTTCGACAAAAGGCTAGGCACCATACCTAACCCCTTGCTAGTAGCCATCTATGGACCTAACCCCCAAATATTTATCGAGCTCTTTTTTAAACTCTGTTAGAGTCCTGGCCTTCACAGCATCCTCTAAGGAGTTCCACAGGTTGACTGTGCGCTGTGTGAAGAAAAACTTCCTTTTATTAGTTTTGAACCTGCTACCCATTAATTTCATTTGGTGTCCTCTCGTTCTTATATTATGGGAACAAGTAAATAACTTTTCTGTATTCACTTTCTCCACACCATTCATGATTTTATATACCTCTATCATATCACCCCTCAGTCTCCTCTTTTCTAGACTGAAAAGTCCCAGTCTCTCTAGCCGTTCCTCATATGGGACCCATTCCAAACCTTTAATCATTTTTGTTGCCCTTTTCTGAACCTTTTCTAATGCCAATATATCTTTTTTGAGGTGAGGAGACCACATCTGCACGCAGTACTCAAGATGTGTGTGTACCATAGTTTTATATAGGGGAAGTACGGTATTCTTTGTCTTATTTTCTATCCCTTTTTTAATTATTCCTAACATCCTATTTGCTTTACTGGCTGCCTCTGCACACTGCATGGATGTTTTCAGAGAACTATCCACTATAATTCCAAGATCCCTTTCCTGATCTGTTTTAGCTAAATTTGCCCCCATCATATTGTTTGTATAATCGGGGTTATTTTTCCCAGTGTGCATTACCTTACACTTACCCCCCCATTAAATTTCATTTGCCATTTTGTTGCCCAGTCACTCAGTTTGCTGAGATCGTTTTGAAGTTCTTCACAGTCTGCTTTGGTTTTGACTATCCTGAACAGTTTGATGTCATCTGCAAAGTTTGCCACGTCACTGCTTACCTGTTTCTCTAGATCATTGACGAATAAGTTGAACAAGATTGGTCCCAGGACTGACCCTTGGGGAACGCCACTAGTTACCCCCTTCCATTGTGAAAATTTACCATTTATTCTTACCCTTTGTTTCCTGTCTTTTAACCAGTTCCCAATCCATGAAAGGATCTTTCCTCCTATCCCATGATCACCTAATTTACATAAGAGCCTTTGGTGAGGGACTGTGTCAAAGGCTTTCTGGAAATTTAAGTGTACTATATCTACTGGATCCCTCCTGTCTGCATGCTTGTTAACCCCTTCAAAGAACTCTAATAGATTAGTAAGACACAATTTCCCTTTCCAGAAACCATGTTGACTTTTGCTCAACAAATCGTGTTCCTCTACCTGTCTGACAATTTTATTCTTTACTGTTATTTCTACTAATTTGCCCAGTACTGACGTTAGACTTACCGGTCTATAATTCCTAGGGTCTGCTTTAGAGCCCTTTTTAAATATTGGTGTTATATTAACTGTCTTCCAATCATTGGGTACCAAAGCTGATTTAACGGATAGGTTACAAACCACCGTTAATAGTTCCACAATTTCACATTTGAGTTCTTTGAGAACCCTTGGGTGAATGCTATCTGGTCCTGGCAACTTGTGACTGTTTAGCTTATCAGTTAGTTCCAAAACCTCCTCTAATGACACTTCAATCTGGGACAGTCCCTCAGATTTGGGAATCTCTCTAACATCCTCATCTGTGAAGACTGAAGCAAAGAAATCATTTAGTTTTTCCGCAATGGCATTATCTTCCTTGATTGCTCCTTTTATGTCTTTATTGTCCGGGGGCCCCACTGCTTTTTAGCAAGCTTCCTGCTTCTAGTGTTCTATGATTATTTCACAGAGCTGGAAGGGACTTTGAGAGGTTATCGAGTCTAGTCTGCTGCACTCACAGCAAGACCTATTGCCCAGACAGATTTTTTTTTTAAATCTGTGTGCCCCAGACTGCTACGTGGCCCCTTTTAAGGATTGAACTCACAACCCTGGGTTTAGCAGGCCAATGCTCAAACCACTGAGCTATCCCTACCCCTGGTAGAACCCTGTACAAGTGATGTGTAAAATACAATTAGCAAGGCCAAAGCTAACCAAAGACTCAAAGTAATAGCAGTTTTTTTTAAAAGTACACCAGAAGCAGGAGGCCTGCTGAACACTTGGTGTGGCCAATGGATAGCTGAAATGCTTTAAAGAGCACTCAAGGCCAATAAGCCTGTTGATGAGAAACTTAATTCTTTTTCAGTCTGAAGAGATGATGGAGATTCCCATACCTGAGACATTCTTTTTAGGTGACGGATTGAAGGCACTGTCCCACATTGAGGTTTCATTAGAGATAGTTTTGGAACAAATTGATCTAAAGAGCAAGAAGTCACCCAAGCATTCTGAAGGAACTCAAATGTGAAATTTTGGAACTAACTGTGATTTCATAGACTCATAGAATACGAGAAGTGGAAGAGACATTGAGAGGTCTTCAAGTCTAGTTCCCTGCCATCATGACAGGACGAGGACCCATCTAGATAAACCCTGATAGATGTTTGTGGAACTTACTCTTAAATATCTCCAATGATGGAGATTTCACAACCTCCATAGGGAATTTATTCCCATGTTCAACCACGCTGACAGGAAGTATTTCCTAATGTCCAATGTAAGCCTCCCTTACTGCAGTTTAAGCCAACTGTTGCTTTTCCTGTCAGAGGTCAAGGAGAACATTTTTTCTCCCTAATCCTTTTAACATCCATTTAGGTACTTGAGAAGTGCTATCATGTACCCTGCTCCCCACCCCATCTTTTTTCCTAACTTAATAAAAACACAGTTTTCTCAGTCTTCCCTCGTAGATTGTACTTTTTAGTCCTTTAATAATTTTGTTGTTGTTCTGTGGACACTCTCCAGTTTCTCCACAATTCTTGAAATGCAGTGCACAGAAATGGGGACACTGTTCCAATTAATGCCTAATCAGCGCAGAGTAGAGCAGAAGACTGACTTCTCATGTCTTGTTCACAACACTCCTGTAAGTTATCGTTTAATCAGCTTCTGTACCAAATGACTCAAGGACAATTACACACATTTGCAAATAATGCATGTTCAGAATGTGAAGGCTAAAATGGTTATTCTTCCAGTATATTTTGATCTGCAAATGTTTAACATTAAATGGACACAATAAATTGGAAATCTTCCACGTTTTATGAAAAAATAGAAGTAGGTTTATTGTCCCAGTTTCTGAATCCTTTTTTGATTTTTTTGTCTTATGATCATTTTCCCACTTTAAAAATATTTTTTCAATCCTTTTTTTCTGTGTGAAAGTTTTCACAAATGAAAGAGTAAAAGTGAGTATGTGAGGGAGACAGTTAAACTTACTTGCACATTGCTGTCATATAAACAAAACAAACTGATGTTTGCTTACAGGAATTTTAGTGTTCACTTGTAACAGTAGTAGATGGAATATTTACACACAATTTTTGCAATGACATTCCTTTAATGTACTTTGATCTCTGAACAGTGGAATTGGCAACACATGTACACTCTAGCTACCCCAGTAATTTTTCTAAGAATTGTCTATGTGTAAACATCTATTTGAGGTTAATCTTTAAAATGCGATTTTTGTTTATTCTACAGAAATATCGCTATCAGGATGAAGCTACTCCTCCACAAGAGCATAGCTCTTCACATGTTACCAGTGAGGTGTCTGGTCCAGAGTTGGTTCATGTATCCGAGAAGAACCTGTCACAGATTGAGAATATACATGGATTTGTTTCCCACTCTCACATTTCCCCAGTAAAGGTAATGATTTTTTTAAATGTAAACTGTTTTAATAGGTGTTAGAAACATTGAGTTATAGGTTTAACAAATCTATGGCATTTTGGAAAACAAACCTGTTATTGTAAGAGTTGACAAAATTGGTTGATAAAGTATGTTGAAGTAATAGATTTTTGTAAGGTGTTTAGCTTAGTAATCACATGACATTCTGAATAGAAAAATTATTAAACAAATTATCAGTAAAGACATTTTAGAAGTATTAGCAGCTGACTGACAGATCTCAAAAAGCAGTTGTCATTGGAAAATAATCATTGAGTAAGAGTGTTTTGCAGTGAGATTCCCTAAGAATTATTTCTAGGGTTGATGCTGGTCAGTGTGTTTTATCTGTGTTCTGGAAGTAATTATAAAATTACTACTTATAAAATGTGTGGATTGTGCAAAGATTGGCAGCATGGTTACTAATACTGAGGAGAGGTTAGGGGCGCAGAATGACCTGAATAACTTGGTAAACAGGGACTTTTCAGATAAAATGGTATTTTAATACAGCCAAATGCAAAGTTGTGCACATAGGAAGAGTGCGTGCAGGCTGTACCTATACAATGTGGAAGTAATATGGACATTACTGACTTGAAAAAGGTGTATAATGGGCAAAAAGCCAAAAATAAACTGCCATTAGGGTGCTGTGGCAAAAAGGACCAATGTGCAATCCTTGTGTGTGAATGGAGAGTAGTCAGTAGTAGTAAGCAGGGGATTTTACCTTTGTATATAGGGTTGGCGAGGCCAGTACTGGAATGCCATGTGCAGTTGAGGTGTTATAGAACCATAGATTGGAAGAAACCTTAGCCGGTCTTGGAGTCCAATCCCCTGCTGAAAGCAGGACCAATCCCAACTGAATCATCCCAGCCACATTTTTAAAAGAAAGTTGCAAAACTGGTTCAGAGAAGGGTCATAAAAATATTTAAGGTCTGGAAAAAATACTTTGAGAGATTAAAGTTGCTCAGTTTGCTTAAATTATCAAAAAGGAGTTTGTGATGTCATACCATGGTATGACGGACCTTAGTGGGGAAAAAATACTATGTGCTAATTAACTATTTAGTTTAATAGAGAAAGATGTTAGGGTTTGCTGACGGAGAGCTGGACTGCCGACTGGGGGTTCCCCACCCCTGCTCTAGCCTGTAATGTTAGCATCCATCACCTACCTGCTCAGGTATCAGAGAGGTAGCCATGTTAGTCTGTATCTTTGAGAACAAGAAGTATTCCTGTGGCACCTATAGACTAACAGATATTTTGGAGCATAAGCTTTCGTGGGCAAAGACTAACTTCGTCAGATGCATGAGAGGGGATGGGGGTCAGAGGAGTATTTAAAGAGGGGTGTCCCAGTAAAAGGGAGGGCCAGAGCTGACAAGGTCTGTTCAGTCAGGGTGTAAATGGCCCATTTTACTGGATCGTGTAGTGTGCTCTGGATGGAAGCTGGAGGCATGTAGATAAGCATATTTGCACAATAAGTGATGGTCACATAAATACCACAAGCTCACGGACTGCTATACTTATCTACACACCTCCAGCTTCCATCCATACCATGTTGTATGCAGCCAGGCACTAAGGTACAACCATATGTGCGCTGATCTGTCAGACAGAGGCAAACATCTACAAGAGCTTTACCAAGCTTTCCTCAAACTACAATACCTGCCTAGGGAAGTGAAGAAACATTGACAGAGCCAGACAGGTACCCAAAAGCCACCTGCTACAAGACAGGCCTTGCAAGGATAACAAGAGAACACCCCTGGCCATCACATAGAGCCTCTCCAACACCTCATTGGTGATCTGCAACCCATCCTGGACAATGATCCTTCACTCTCACAGACCTTGAGAGGCAGTCCTGTCCTTGCTTGCAGGCAACCTGCCAACCTTAAACAAGTTCTCACCAGCAACTATAGACCACAACACAGTAACTCTAAACCTGGAACCAATCTCTGCACCAAACTTCGCTGTCAACTCTGCTTACATACCTACACCAGCAATATCACAGGACCTAACATCAACCATACCATCAAGGGCTCCTTTACTTCCACATCTACTAATATAATATGTGCCATCATGTGCCAGCAATGCCCCACTGCAGTTTACATTGGCCAGACTGGACAGTTGCTACGTGAAAGAATAAATGGACGTAAATCAGCCATCAGGAACGGTAACATACATAAACCTGTAGGAGAATACTTCAGTCTCCCTGGACACTCAGTAGCAAATTTAAAAGTAGCAGTCCTACAACAAAAAAAATTTCAGAAATAAAGTGGAGAGAGAAATCTCTGAGCTGCAATTAATTTGCAAATTTGACTCCATCAACCAAGGATTAAACAGAGACTGGGAGTGGTTAGCCCCATACAAAAGCAGCTTCTCTCATGGAAGTTCACACCTCCACATTAGGATCCGTCAGTGCTGCACCCCTCCCACCCCCAAGAGGTCATCTAGTCCAGCCCCCTGCTTCAGGCAGGATCAACCCTCCACTAAGCCATCCCAGCCAGGACCTTGTCCAGCTGGGACTTAAAAACCTCGAGGGATGGCGAATCCACCACCTCTCTAGGCAACGCATTCCAATGCTTCACCACCCTCCTGGTGAAGTTGTTTCTCCTAATATCTAACCTACACCTCTCCCTCTTCAACTTCAGACCATGACTCCTTGTTCTGTCATCTGACACCACTGAGAACAGTTTCTCACCCTCCTCTTTAGAGCCGCCCTTCAGTAAGTTGAAGGCTGCTATTAAATCAACCCTAAGTCTTCTGTAAACTAAACAAGCCCAAATCTCTCAGCCTATCCTCGTAGGTCTTGTGCTTCAGCCCCTTAATCATTTTTGTTGCCCTTCTCTGAAACTGCTCCAGCAAATCCACATCGTTTTTATACTGGGGGGCCCAAAACTGGACACAGTATTCCTGATGTGGCCTCACCAGTACCAAATAGAGGGGAACAACTACCTCTCTAGATCTGCTCAAAATGCTCCTCTTAATGCACCCAATGCATTAGTATGCCATTAACCTTCTTGGCTACAAGGGCGCACTGTTTACTCATATCCAGCCTTTCATCCACCATAACCCCTAGGTCCCTTTCCACCGTACTGCTGCTGAGCTAGTCAGTCCCCAACCTGTAACAATGCTTGGGGTTCTTCCATCCCAGTTGCAGGACTCTACGCTTCTCCTTGTTGAACCGCATCAAATTTGTTTTGGCCCAGTCCTCCAATTTATCCAGGTCACTCTGGATTCTCTCTCTACCCTCCAACCTATCTACCTCTCCCCGCCAGTTTTGTGTCACCCGCAAACTTCCTGAGGCTGCAATCCAGTCCCTCATCCAGGTCATTAATAAAGATGTTGAATAACACCGGCCCCAGAACCGAGCCTTGCGGCACTCTGCTTGAAACCGACTGCTGTCCAGATATTGAGCCATTGGGCCCAACCATCAAGCCAGCTTTCTATCCATCTTCTAGTCCTAGGATCCAATTCATATTTCCTTAAATTATGGACAAGAATGTTGTGGGAAACTGTATCAAAAGCCTTGCTGAAGTCAAGGTATATCACATCCACTGACTTCCCCATGTCCACAGAGCCTGTTACCTCGTCATAGAAGCTAATCAGATTGGTCAGGCAGGACTTGCCCCTGATGAATCCATGTTGGCTACTTTTGATCACTTTTCCTTCTTCTATGTGCTCCAAAATGGATTCCTTGAGGATTCCCTCCATTATTTTCCCAGGGATTGAGGTAAGGCTGACCAGTCTATAGTTCCCTGGATTGTCCTCCTTTCCTTTTTTAAAGATGGGTACTACGTTTGCCTTCTTCCAATCATCTAGTATCTCCCCCGATCTCCAAGAGTCTTCAATGATGATGGCCAAAGGTTCAGCCATGACCTCTGCCAATTCCTTCAGTACCCTGGGGTGCATTAAATCAGACGCATGGACTTGTGCACATCTAGTTTTTCTAGATAGCTCAGAACTTGTTCCTTCCCCACAGATGGCTGCCCTTCACTTTCCCATATTACATTGTCTAGGACCGTCATGTGGAAGTTGACTTTGTCTGTGAAGACTGAGGCAAAAAAAGCATTGAGTACTTCAGCTTTTCCTGCATCATCTGTCGCTAGGTTACCTCCCTCATCCAGCAACAGCCCTGCGCCTTCTCTCATAATTCATTTATTGTTAACATGCCTGTAGAAACCCTTCTTGTTACTCTTCCCATCCCTTGCCAGCTGCAGTTCCAATTGTGCTTTCGCTTTCTTGATTACTGTCTGGCATTCTCCAGTCAACTGTCCGTTTCCATTTCTTGTATTCATCCTTTTTGAATTTAAGCTGACTAAGGATTTCCCTGTTAAGGCAAGCTGGTTGCCTACCGTGTTTGCATTTCTTACTTTGCAGCAGGATGATTTGTTCCTGTGCCTTCAATAAGACTTCTTTAAAATACTTCCAGTTCTCTTCAGCTCTTTTCCCCTTCATCCTCATTTCGCAAGGGGTCCTGCTCATCAGTTCTCTCAGGGAGTCAAAGTCTGCTTTCCTGAAATCAAGGGTCTGTATGTTACTGCTAACCTTTCTTCCTTTTGTCGGATCCTGAAATCTATGATTTCCTGGTCGCTGCAGCTCAGGTTTCCTCACTCACCTGAGCTCCTCGAGGATGCTTTCCCAGGCAAACTCCCTGTTAGGTGGTCCTGTTCGCTATACTACTAATAATGGGCCGTTTCCACCCTGACCGAATTGACCTTGTTAGCTCTGGCCCTCCCTTTTACTGGGATCCCCCTCTTTAAATACTCCTCTGAACCCCCATGCCCACCCCCATGCATCTGGCAAAGCAGGTATCTGCCCACGAAAGCTTATGCTCCAAAATATCTGTTAGTCTACCTGCCCCATGTTTCAAACAAGCAACTTCACACTTTTTCCAATGCCGTCCCTCAACACTTGAAAGGTGCTCCTTGCAAACATCTGCAGAACAAACTAAGCATGCACCTTCAAAACTCTGTAAAACTCACCTTTTGCCTCAAAGACTAAAAAATATTTAACAATGGCTAGGCAGCTGATGTTGTTAGAGCAATGCCTGTCAGTCCTGCCAAACTGTCTTTATTTTTTTAATCCCTTACTAGCTGTTGTCTCATGTTACGTAAATTGAGGAAGGGGCTGCCTTTTTGGTCTGTATCTGTACAACATTTATCAGAATGTGGTTTTGGTGTATGACTGGGGCTCCCAAATGTTATGGTAATACAAATAAATGATGAGTTGCAAAAAGCCCAGGCTGTCCCACAGCTGTGGCATATAGACTGAGTAGAGTCTTGTCTGTGAAGTCCCCTGCATAACACCAATGAAATAGTCTCCAAATTAGGTGTAGAGTGGAAAGATAGTTATTGATTATCTTTGACACTACAACTGTCTAGTGCTGTTGGCATGGTGTGTGTGTGTGTGTGTGTGTGTGTGTATATATATATATGCCTTTGTGATAGCAAGATAGGTCATTTGCAAAGTAAAACATAACTGAGATTTTAAAAATTGGATGGTAACAGACCACTAATCCTGTTGATGATTGAAGTTGTAGATATTCTGAACAGAAAGAACTCTTGACCATGCTTGTAGTTGTTTCCATTGCATCACACTGCTCAGAAAATGTGATGGCAGATCTAGGAAATGTCCAGCTTGCATCTAGCTATGCAGATTATATTCCAGCCTCTTCTGCATCCTCCAAGAATGAGATCTTTCATTAGGAAACATTACAAAAATTATCCACGCAAATATTAGCTGAAGAGTAAAGCAACCATAAATTCTTTACTACAAAGTTGGATCAGGAACCCTAGGCACATTAAATACTGTATTCTCTGTGATAAAAATACTTTTTAAACATTTCAGATACTGTTTGAAGTAGAGGTACTCTGCACAAGTGCTGGCTTTACTGTGTATTTGCTTAATTTGATAATTTAATGGTAGTCCATCGATCTGATGATGACAATTAATTTGATATAGTTATGTTAATGCTTCTTAAGTCTAAAGGAACCGCTGATACAGTGTTGGGTCTGCTTATTAACAAGTCAAGGGGAAAAAAATTGGAATGAAGATAAAATGAAGAGGAAAAGGAAGCAGCCTGGATAAAAAATTACCTAATTATGTCTTTAAAGGCCACTAAAATACTGTAGTTGTCCCTTTGATGTTATACAACTGTAAATGGAGGAGAAATGATCTGTGATCACAAACAAGAGGAGACGATAAGTGAGACGACATTTCTACTAGTATTTCTCTTGGGGGACGTTTGTGACATGGTAGTGCACCAGAAGAATGTCACCTCTGCCTTCTACCCCCTCATGCCCTGGTTTGCTCTTGCTTCCTTGCAGAAAATGTTTTCCGTGGGGAAGAAAAGAGAAACAGCACCAGCATTCGCTCATTCACTCCTTCCCAGCAGCTCGAACTGGGGAGAGGAAAATTACTGGAAGAAGGGAGGTCTCGTGGTGTTCCAACACTTCAGGGACATTGCACCCAGCTGTAAAAACAATGAGAAGTCCTATGGTACCTTATAGACTAACAGATTTAGTAGAGCATAAGGTTTTGTGGGCGAAGACCCGCTTTGTCAGACATCTGTTAGTCTATACGTTGCCACAGTACTTCATTGTTTTTGTGGGTACAGACTAGCACAGCTACCCCTCTGAAACTGGTCCCAGTTGTGTGTGTTCCGGTGGGGGGAAGAATGGTGTGGAGGACAGAGTTCCCCCAGAAACTTGCCCCCAGCTACAGGAAGTTCAGCACTTTGAAGTTGGGGGAAGTGGAAGTCGGCTTGGTAGGTGCAGGTCTGGGGGCAGTGTGGTGAGGCTGAGGTGTTGGTGGGGGAGGAGGGTGGGATATAGTGACCTCTTGATTGAATATACAGGGGGAGCAGTTCCCCATTCAGTGATGTGACAAGATCATCAAATGAGTTCTAAGTTTTTAACAATATCTGTCCTTGTTTCATTATACTCAGTGGATTATTCTTTCCTCTCTGTAAAGGTGGTCGACTAGTCTACTTTGACGGTACAAGTACATCTGAAAGAATGCTATATTTGCTTAGAAAACACTGCCATTATAAAGCTACAGAAATCTAGATTAAGAATCTTTCTTGTTGTTTTTACTTTAACAATTGGTCTAGTAACTCTTACTACTATTAGTTTGGAAATACTCGACTTACTAATAGGAAACAAACTACAATGCCACTTTGCAGTACCAAATTGAGGAAGCGGTGAAGAGAAACCCCTGGGAAGAGGGTCGAGGTTGCTGTAGGGGGACACAGTTGAGAGATGATTGCCATAGTGAGTAGCTAGTATTTTCCTTTTTCCCCCTCTCCTGTTGCTCACTGCATCTGTAAGAGCTTCTTTGCAGGTGACAGAATTTATCCAGTATTAATTGCTCAGACTGCGTTTTTAATAAATCTGCTTATAATGTTTGATAACACTAGTATTTGAATACCTACCAGAAAGTTTTGGTTCAGGAACCACATCACGCAGAATCATACAACTGGAAGAGATCTTGAAAGGTCATCTAGTCCAGTCCCCTGCATTCATGTTGGAGTGTACAATAGAAGTTGTACTCTGAACTGCATTTGTAATGTGTACGATCTGAGATGTTGGGGGAAAAGTTATCATGATTGCCTTCCAGGGATATTAGTAATCCAAAATACCAGAAAGAGCACATACAGTCTTAAGCATGCGTCATCAGTATGTTTATTGGGCACTTAGTGGTACTCTGAGGGTTGCTAAATTTGTACCACAGGCTCTCCTCTTTAAGTGAAATGTCAGCATATATTTAAAGTGAGTTCCCATTTCTTTTTTGAAGATTTTTGATGCCTGGGAATTTAGGTAAGCATTGATGGAGTGGGATGGGTAACTTTCTGTGTTTTGGGCTCCCGTTCCTAAGCTCTCTTTTTGACTGTCATTTAACATTACATGCATGAGTCAATTACAGTAGAATTTCAGAGTTACATGCGCCTTATGAAGGTTGTTCATAACTCTGCAATGTTTCTAGTGATGAACAAAACATTATGGTGGTTCTTTCAAAAGTTTACATTTGAACAACTGACTTAATACAGCTGTGAAACTTTACTCTGCAGAATAAAATGCTACTTTTAACCATCTTAGTTAAAACAAAACAAGCACTGAAAGTCTGCTTACCTTGTCTTTAAAAAAAAAACAAACAAACTTTATTTTTAGTAGTTTGCATTTAACATAGTATTGTATTTATTTAATTTATTTTGGACTTTTCTGTTGCTTTATTTCATAGTACCAGTTCCAAATGAGGGGTGTGGTGGACTGGTCAGTTCATAATTCTGCTGTTGTATGGCATTGAATAGTGATTTTTAACATGTTTTGATTAACTATCCTCTCAATTCTGCTGCTTTATTTTTTTCTATGCTTTATCAGAGGTGGATTGGAGCAGCATGTAATTCCTTTGTAAGTAAAAATCACACAAAAACTTCAGAAGAAAAGCCCCTAACCAACCACATTTGAGTCCCTTAGATAAAATGCCACTGATGCCAATGATTATGGGTTCAGATTGGTTTATATACAGTCATATTGTTAAAATAGCGAGCGCTAATTATTCAGCCTGTGCTGGGATGGGTGGGCTCCTCTGTATCTGATGTAAAGAATGCCATCTTGTCACATTCTCAACTTGGACATCAATCAGACCTTGTATCATAGCACCCAAGCATTGACCCAGTTGTTCAGGTAGCAAGAGTGGCTTCAGCTGGGTCAATATACTTAATTCCCCTCTGCAGAGGCACCATGATGACTGACAAGATATTTGTGGGTGAGCATACTTCCCACAAGGTGAAGCATCCATTGTCTATTTCTTTACCAGATTCTCCTGTCTGGGTATAGTAGAAATGGTTTTAAAAAACAATAACAAACAACCTAAAGGGAAGGTGAGAACAGGAGGATCTTGAAAGGCACAAGTGGGACTTAGAGGCCAGTTGACTTTCAACAAGAGCTGACCTGCCCTTTGCATCTTTGAAAATCTTTCGAACATAGGTATTGAAGACTTAGTCTTGTGATGTATCAACTTCTTGAACAGGTTTGGCTGTCATAAGGGAGAACCTCACAGCATCCTTAAACCCTTCATAACTTTTTAGATCTGAGGATTAACTAATTCTTCCCATAGGAGAGAGTTGTCCTCTTTTATCTCAGTGGTCAGAGAACCTTTAAACCTGAATGAATGGCGGAGTTATGAGGAAGAAGCTTACCTGAGTTGCAGAAGAATCACAGAAGGAAATAGGGGTATCTGCAAAGCAGTGGGAAGAAGGAGATTAAAATTAACTAGAAAAACTTCTTTTTTTCAAAATCTTACTTTGTCATGGCAACCATTTTAATTCAAACTATTGTAATCTGGTGGACAAATACTGGAATAATACATACTCTCCAAGAAAATAAAACAAAGGGGACATGGCAAGTTGCAAAAACGCTTTTCTCTTTATAGTTTTGTAAGAGGAGACTCCTGAAACATTTCTTTTTATAGAAATATGAAAAATAAGGAAAACCTTAGGAAAATACTGAAAATGGCTAGAATAGAAAATTTAATTACATGAAATTGACTTCAGTGCTCCTTATATCAGTACATTTTCAGAGATCAACCACTAGATGGTGCTGCTACAATAGAGGATGTCTATATCCCTTACTGTAATAGCTAAATGAAATGCATGAATTAGGATTTACTCTTTTCAGTAAATTGAATGTATTTGTTTCCACTTATGAGAAAAAAAATAAGCAGCAACAATTAGTTATTGCCAGAAGAGATCTATGGCAGATATCTGAAGAATAGTAAGGAGAATCATAGAATGCTAGGACTGGAAGGGACCTTGAGAGGTCATCAAGTCCAGACCCCTGCCCTCATGGCAGGACCAAGTACTGTCTAGACCATCCCTGATGGATATTTATCTAACCTGTTCTTAAATATCTCTAGAGATGGAGATTCCGCAACCTCCCTAGGCAATTTACTCCAGTGTTTGACCACCACAGTTAGGATCTTTTCCTGATGTCCAACCTAAACCTGCCTTGCTGCAGTTTAAGCCCATTGCTTCCTGCTCTGTCTTCAGAGGCCAAGAACAATAACTTTTCTCCCTCCTCCTTATGATACCCTTTTAGATACTTGAAACCCACTATCATGTCCCCCCTTAATCTTCTTTTTTCCAAACTAAACAAGCCTGGTTCTTTCAGCCTTTGTTCATAGGTCATGTTCTCTAGACCTTTGATCATTCTTGTTGGTCTTTTCTGGACCCTTTCCAATTTCTCCACATCTTTCTTGAAATGCAGCGCCCAGAACTGGACACAGTACTCCAACTGCGGCCTAACGAGCGCAGAGTAGAGCAGAAGAATGACTTCTTGTGTCTTGTTCACAACACACCTGTTAATGCATCCCAGAATCACGTTTGCTTTTTTGCAACAGCATCACACTATTGACTCATTTAACTTGTAGTCCACTATAACCCCTAGATCCCTTTCTGCCCTACTCCTTCCTAGACAGTCGCTTTCCATTCTGTGTGTGTGAAACTGATTGTTCCTTCCTAAGTGGAGCACTTTGCATTTGTCTTTATTAAACTTCATCCTGTTTACCTCAGACCATTTCTCCAATTTATCCAGATCCTTTTGAATTTTGACCCTATCCTCCAAAGCAGTTGCAGCCCCTCCCAGCTTGGCATCATCTGTAAACTTAACTTTAAAAACCTTAGGATAGGAACATTTGCAAAAGTTCAAATGAAAAGTTCAGTAAAAAACATTTTGAAATGGTCAAAATAATCACTGGTGAAACACAATTGTGTTTGACATCTGTTACATTGATTTAGATGACTGTTTTTGATCTACAGAGGAATACCCAGCATGTTAGCAGTAAAGTTCAAAGCAAGCAGACTCTTGTGGTGAAAATACCTTCTATTAGATTTATGTCTCGTTGTGATGCCATTTCTTTACTATAATCATGTTACTTTGGCGTGATTTTGTGTCGTGTTTGAATGCTATTGAAGTAGTGTAAGGAGGGGGAAAGGAACTGAGTTAAGGATCAAGAGGAGGAAGAGTTCTGGGGCTGAAGGAAAGAAGATTCACTCAGACTGCTGTATTAAGGCTAGGAAAAACCCCATTAGTTGCCATTACTTAAGGTCCCTGTGTGAGAAACCTAGAGTAGTATGTGAGCCTGGGTTTTCCCCCAGCCCTCACCACACTTCAGAGTCTGCTTGTGGAAAGTGGGGGCGGGATTAGAGAGGGATTTTACCCCAATCCTTTGACTGTGCCAATGATGAGGATTCCTCAGTAAACTGAAAGCCTGGCCTCTAGAAAAGAAGGTAAGAGGCAGCTTGTAAGGTCACAGCAAGCATCTGAGGCATACAATAACCACGTAGAAGTGTAGGACCCAGGTGGCTGGGCTGGAGTATTGCCACAGTGGTTATGGTGGTACCTCCTGGTTAAAGTACATTGGATCATTCCTGAGTCACAAATGAAAATTGAAGACATCCCTTTTAAAGGCACTCATCTTTAATGAAAGAAACCATAATTTTAGAGAAGATGAAAGCCTTATACATTACTGGCTGATTTTCAGGCCTTACTCTGTTTTCCTCCTTGTTAGGTTATTTAACATTACATTTCTTAAAACACTTTTTCTTTCTGCAAAAGAGCATGCTGCCTCAGTGGCGGTATGAGTGGTCTTCCTTTCCTAAAACTGTTGCCATCTTTTATTGGAAGCAGAATGAAAGGACAGGATCATCCCCATCCCACCCACCCCCCGCAAAGAAAGTGACTGGCAGGGAGCCATCAGAGCCACTGCTACCAGCGCTGGAGGACTGGAGCCGCCCAGGCTGGAGGAGGTGGGAGAAGGGAGATGGAGTGTGAGGGAAGAATGGGGCAGGAGGGTCGAATGGAAGAGAGTGACAGAGGACAGGAGTGAGTTATGGGCTGGAAAGGTCAGTGCATCATCATACAGTAAACCATTTGAATTTAATGGATTTTTGGCATTAACTGACATCCCTCCCTCCCATTAGTCCATTAAATCGAGGGTTTACTGCATACATTTTGTTTTCAGTCTTTGGACCTTATCTATGGGCAAGGGAAGGTATTGCCTTCCTAAAAACACTGGGTGATCTGGATCTGCTCTGGCTGGCGAGGAAGGCTTGGGTCTGTGTGGCTGTCCGGCTGACCAGTGATCTGGCCAGCTAGAAAGGCTGGGGCTACCACAGAGCTGTCTGGTTGCTCCCAGGGGCTGGTGTAGTGTGGCCGCCTGCCTGCTCCCTGGGTGTTGTGTGGGAAGTGCTAGCCTTGGGCAGGGGCCAGCAGCCATTTCTGGGGAGAGTGCAGGGCAGGAGTCAGTGGCCAGATGGGCATGCAAGAGGTGGAGCGTGGCTTGCTTTCTCAAGTCAGCTATTCATCTACCATTCGTGACCTTCTTTCTTCTATGCAGATGGTACCTGCTGCAGGATTACTTCTGATCGTTGAGTGGTGGACACCATCCATGACATTTATTTGATAGAATTCACCAGGGTACCTTGTTTCCCTCAGCTTCTCCCTCCCTGTTCAGAGATCCATCTAATGAGAGAATCCTATTAGAGGAAGTGGATTTCCTCCTGTAAATGTGGGCCATAGAAGAGGGAAGAGGGGGCAGTTCCTATTTTTTAATTCTTGCCCCTCAACAGCAGTCGTTTTAGACCAATCCTTAATATTAGAAACATAATAAGTCATAAGCATTCAGGTTGAGGATGCTCATGTTAAAGGACATCATTTCCTTTTCCTGTCCCAAGGGAATTGGTATGTGGCTCTGGATTTAAAGAGAGCTAGTTTTTTATCTGGCAGTCGTATACACCAGCATTAAAATACCTCAAATTCTGCATAGGGGCAAGTCACTAGTAGTTCCAAATCTTTCCATTTGCTTTGTGTACAGCACCAAGTATTTACAAAGTGCCTTTTGGTGATAGCTGCACAACTTAGAAGTCAAAGGTTATTTTTTTTAATCTGTATTTGGATGACTGCTTCATAAATTCCAGTTCTCACTGGAATTTCTTTCATATACTTCCTTACACGTGCCAGCTCCTGCAATCTCTGGGACTGTTAAACAGCTGGGAGAAATCCACCCTTCAGTCTACACATTGGATCAGTCCTGGATGCCACTGAAGTCTTTGCCTTAAAGGAAAGATTCCTAATAATGCTCAAGAAACAATCAGTACAAACCACACCAGTTTTCTGTACATTCTTTGTTTTACTACTGTAGAAGAAAAAGAGCCCAAGATGTAAGCTCTTGCGTTTGAGGCACGTACTGCATATAGAAAGGCAAGAACAGGGCGGATATTGTAGAAATACACATTTCTAAGTACTGCTGGTCAAAAAGGTACTGGGCAAACACATCCCCATATTCAGAATAGTAGGAGAACATCTCCAAGATAACAGGAACACACTGACCCTTTCTAAAAGATAAGATCAGGATGACGGTTGATTGAACCAAGTGCAAGGCAATGGTGTGACATTGTCTGATTATAATATGATCATAAAATATTGTTAATAAGAAATATTTGCAACAAATGTTATGCCAAGCAGGACGTATGGCCAAAAAGGGTTAAATGAACTAAAGTCAACCTGTAGAGGCAAGTGGAACACTTGTGTAAATAGTAATTAAGGCCATTCAATTCAGTTAGGCTAGAACTTTGAAATTCAAACCTGTATTGTTAGAAATTAGAGGTAATACTTGGTTATCTCTAAGATACAAGTGAACACATACCATGTGAATAGAGGGTTCCTATTTATCACTATAACGGCTGATTGAAAGATCAAAAAGGGGATATTAACATTTAGATGAATTTTGGGGGAAATAATGTCATGCTCAGTTTTTGATACACTGCTTAATGGATAAATTACTTTAATTACCAGCATATTTTGGGAAACAGAAGGTTAGATCAAAACTGTGTTTACCCAGATTGTGTAAAAGGTCCTTGGGTCATGATCCTGTTTATCTATGCTTGGATGCTCATGGCAAAAGCTGTAAGCCATAAGAAATTGTATCCTGTTGCCTCTATAATGGACATTGACTTAATACATCAGATCTGCTTAAGCTTTCATGCAGTTATATTCATAGGTATTGAGATTCCAGTATATCCTCCAAAGGATGGATAGTTAGATTTCTAAAAGTGCCTTTTGAATCTACAAGATCGCCATCTCCTATTATATATCTGAACCTCAAAGAATTGAACTTGTGGGTGGCTGTATATCGATCTTTTAACAAATACTCTTTTATTTTTAAATAAATTTTAGTGTAGTTAGTAAAAATTGGTTATAAGCCTGTATTTTTGGGTAAGTTGTAAGTTATAAATTGATCTGGGAATGTATCTGGTTTTTTGGGATCTGAAGAGCCTTATTTGATGAGACTGGCTTTCAAAATTGCCAGTCTGCTTAAGGAGTGCTATTGATAGTGATACAGGAGAACTGGAGTATTTGAAGAACAGGTTGAACTTCTGTAATCTGGAACTCTCTCATCTGGCAGCATCTGTAATCTAGTATGATTTTAACAAAACAAAGCAGCAGAAATGTAACATTTCACTAACAAAATGATTTATTAAGTGATGAGCTTTTGTGGGACAGACCCACTTCATGAGATCAATTTCATTTCTAGTACAGACTGTCACTTATAAGTACAGAAGACAAAAAAAAAAAAACCCAATAAAAACTGACAAATAGGATTGAAGGAAGGAGTGAGAGGTGAGGGGGGGGATGTTAATTGTCCTGTCTGAGATAATTATGAGCATCAAAGGAAGGAAGCAGTTCCCTTGTAATGCGTGAAGTAGTTGATGTCTGTTCATGTCACATGTTAGTGTCGAATTTGAATACGTACTTTAACTCACAAACCTCTTTTAATGATGCATTGCAGGGGTTTGAGTTGGAGGCTATAGGTAATGGTGGGTAATTCAGTTTTATAAATGCTTGGTAGAGGTCTTGTGGTTTTTGGTCTCTGTCAGTAAGGTCAGAACAGATGGGATTGTATCTAAGGGCTTGACTGTAGATGATGGATCGTGTGGTGTGAGCTGGATGGAAGCTGGAGGCATGTAGGTAAGTGTAGCATTCAGTGCATTTCTGGTAGAGGTTGGTGCCTGTGGCCATCAGTGATTTGTACCGTGGTGTCCAGGAAATGTATTTCTCATGTGGAATAGTCAAGGCTGAGATTGATGGTAGGATGCAGGCTGTGAAATAAATATATCATTTTGTTAGTCTTTAAAGTACTCCATTTTTACTCTTTTGTTTTGTTGGAGTACAGACTAACACAGCTGCCTCTCTGTTAGTATGATTTTAGTTAGCCGAATGACCACTTATCATTGGGGTGGCCAAGTTTCCTGTGGTTTCGTGAAGTTTATTTACAGCCACCAGTCCTGGCTCTGTGTTCCGTGCTGTTACACAGCTGTAATTTACTCCTAAGTGTCTTCTAAGAGTCCAGTAAGCAATGGAAGTGTTGGTAATGTGCTAGACAATATTAACCTCACATGTTCCAGCAAATTCTGTCATCCAGCACTGGTCAGGTCCCAGGGTGCCAGATGAAAGAGTTTCAACTTATACTTTTTCTGGTTTTTGTGCCTTATAGTTGAGAAACCCCAGTATTGAGCTGTGGCAGCCTCGGCTCTAAGCAATTTGCCTTGAATTGATACTCTCAGTAGTGTCTTCATAAAGCAACCATGTTACAGATCAGTGATAGACACACCAGAGGGTAGGAACTAATCATGTCAGAGGGCCAGTAGTAATTTGCTTATACCAAGGTATAAATATGTATCTCAGAGGCAGTATCTTTGTCTGGCCTAAGAAGCAATGGAAAGTTCTGCCATTCACTGAGCTCGCCCATTATTACAGACATACATGTATTACTTGTCTGATAGTCTGTGGGATACTAATATTGTGCTTCATTGACAGTAAGCCTGGTAGGATGCTTTCATCTCTTACTGGATCTTGTGGTCATTGGCCAGTTTGTTCAAGGTCTGCAATTCCAGATGTCTGCCACCCCAGCACTGTGCATGTAAAGAAAGTACAAACACACATGCAGCCAAACATCTATATGCATCTAATCAGAGCTACCCTTAATTGCCTGTGTCGCACCTTTTGCTCACATGTGAATGAGACATCTTCTGGTATATCTCTGAATATTTTAGGAACTTAGTTTGTGGGAGAACAGAGACAAAGTCATCAGAGGAGTTCCTTCCTCTCCTAATAGCACAATAATTAATGTAATGATACTGCTAGTCAGGACTGGGTTCATGTTGCCAGGGTCTCCAAAGTGTGCAGTAGGTAAAATACTCAGGACTCCAGATTCCATATCAACATACTTGATCTCAGAGTGGCATGGTGGGTCCTCATTGGCTTCTGTGCATCCCTGCACCATGATTTGTGAGCATCTGTACAAATCAGTGCCATGGCCATATACGACATCACAAGAAAGAGGGGAGTGTGCTTCTGGATTCTGACCACACACTGGTCTTCAGACCTTATGTCTAAACCATCAGAGAGGTTCCCGCAACATACTCTGGGAATACTCCGTCTTGCAACATGGAAGATATCTATACAAAGGATGGGCATCCATCTTGCCCAGTTCTTCGAGTGCTTGCTCACCGGGGCTTAAAGATTCTCTCAGCAGTATCCAGAAGGGACCAGATCCAGCGCACCCTAGAGTGGCATGCACATGCCTCACATAATAGGGCACTTCCTGGCCCACTCATCCCACGGTTCCTTCCTGCCACCAGTGTTGGGAACTGTCTGCTCCAGCTTTTGCTTAGTCTTTAGCTTTAGTAGCCTATTCAGTTGCAAATAATTTTCCTCTAGTTGGTAATTTCTTGTAAATAAGTGTACTTAGTTAATCCTCAAGTATGGACTTAGTCCAGGGATGGGGCACATGGCCCACTCCTTTGGTTTTAATGTATGTGCTAGCTGCCACAGACCCATGCCAATTTGGTGACCCCCCACAGACTGCTTTCATTGTCTTGTAGAAACCCATACTCTGAGACGTGATGGATCTGTAGAGCATTTCCTCCTAGAACATTTAAAGACAGAGTGATCTGGTTAAAGGCCCTACTAATGGAGTCCATGGTCAATCCCCATGATCACCCTGACTTGGACCAAGTGGTTGCTTGGTTTGGAGTGCTTCCCAGGCACCATGAAGCTGGCGCCGGGCATCTTTTGTGGTGCCAACTAAGTAGTTCAAGAAGGCTGTAAAGGACAAGTCAGCAGCCCCATATAAAGAAAAGATGACATACACACAGGACCATGGGACAGATCACTTGTCTGTCAAAACATTGGTGCATGTGGAACAGGGCAGTTACCTGAAGCCTTCCCAGAGCATCCAGATGAAACAAGGCCATACAAGACATCTCTGTGCCAGTGCTGCCAACTTCAGCACTGTGTAGTTTTTGACTGCCACTGGTATGGGGGTCCCCATTACCGAGGAGTGACTAATATAACTCATTTTGCATATGTCATCAATTAATTAAGGAAACTAAATTCATTATACAAAACACAGATCCACGCTTAGGTCATTTGCAAGGGACCACAATCCTTTGTGTCATCCTCCTCGCTGTTTGTAAGTTTTGAAGTGAATGCATTGTGAGTGCACAAACTTTATCTTAATATCAAAACAAAAAGCAGTCAAGTAGCACTTTAAAGACTAGCAAATAAGTGGGTCTGTCCCACAAAAGCTCACCTAATAAATTATTTTGCTAGTCTTTAAAGTGCTACTTAACTGCTTTTTATTTTGCTAGTGTATAGACTAGCACGGCTCCCTCTCTGTTTCTATTTATCTTAATATATTTGTGTAATCTTTTACCATGACTGGGAAATCAAATGTTGGTGCAAAGTTCAGTGCTATTTGCAAGAGGCAACATATTGGTGAGAGTCTTGCGGTGAAAATAAATGTGATAAGGCACATCAGAAATGGTGAATGGGCTGCTGACATAGCTTGCCATCTAGACCTACCTCTGAGAACGGTTCATAGCATTGCCAAGAATGCTGATCACATAATGGAACAGGCTAAGCATACAATACAACATTCTTCTGTAAAGATGGCTCAGCAAAGGAGGATGGTGATGGAAACGATGACAATGTTGGCTGGCTGGCTGGATGATCTGCATAGGCAGAATATGCAGATAAGTCTCAGTGCCATTCAGGAGAAGGAAATGAGGTTATTTGAATTCCTGAAGGATAAAGAGAAGCAGGAGATGGGAGGCACTTCTAAAGAAGAAACATTTAATGCTAGCCATGACTGGTTTCACAGTTTCCAGTCATACTGTGGTTCTAGAATGTTAGAGCATAAGGTGAAGCAGAGAGTGCCAACATGGAGCCAGCCAAAGTGTGTGAGGCAAAGTTCAGAGATCATTCAGGAAGGAGGGTACAATCTATGAAAAGTCTTTAATGTGGATGAGGCGGTCCTTTATTGGAAACAAATGCCAAAATGAACCTACATTTCTGTTAATGAAAAATGCACCAGACTGCCTGACACTCTTGCTCAGTGGCAATGCCAAAGGAGACAAGAAAATTAAACCCCTGCTCATTTATCATAGCGAAAACCCTCATGCCCTGAAAAGTTATGTCCAGTCTGGTCTCCTTATCATATGGAAGTCTCAGAGGAAGGTTTAGATAACAAAGCAAATATTCTGTAACTGGTTTGTGGATTATTTTGTTCCTGAAATGAAAAAAAAACATGAAGAGCAAAATATAGCATTCAAAATTCTTTTCCTTGTAGACAGTGCTGCTGCACGTAACTTAGATTATCAGTAGTTACATTCCAGCATTAAAGTTGAGTTTTTACCACTACATACAATGTCACTGATCCAAGCAATGGATCAAGGTGTAATCACTAATTTTAAAGCCAATTATGTATGTAGGCCATTCAGGAGACTCATCAAGGATACAGACAGTGAAGGAAAACCAACCATACAGGAACTTTAGAAAACTTTTACCATAGTGGATGCAGTGATGTACATTGATGTAGCATGGGATGAAATAAGTGTTTGCATGAACTTTGGGGGAAAAAAGTCTATCCTGGAGCAGTGAATGACTCTTCTGGTTTTATTGAGACCACAACCCAAAAGGAGTTTGGTGATGCTAGCAGATGGTGTTTGACAACGTTCACGAAGATGAAGAAACAACGAAGAAAGAAGTTAAAGGATTTGCAGTGAAGTCTATTTGCCATATTTTTAACTTTGCTGATGAGATCATTGACACAGTCAAGACTCAAGATTGTCTTACTGATCGCCCTTCCAAGGTTGCACATCTCCTAAAAGACAGCTTGACATGCTATTGAGAGATTCTGGCTGCAAAAATTTGTGGTATCAAGCAGGCAACACTAGAGTCTTTCTTTGGGAAGGTAAATAAACCTCAACCAGTAATGGAAGAAGCTGGAACGTCAAGCCTGGTCCTTGGGGGAAAAAAATACTGGTCCTTAGAAAGTATACAGATTATCACTAGGTACTAGTACTGTGAATAAATAATAAATCGTGGAAATGTGTTCATTTTTTATTTTTATGGGTGTGTGCATATTTGGGCTGCAAAAAATGGTACTGGGGGAAAAAAATGGGTCCCAACTATATAAAGTTTGGGAAACCTGAGTTAAGGTATATACAATCTTCATTCTTCAGGGCAGGGTTGACTTGGCCTTTTCTGTACTGGTGGTTCCTCACTTAGACCACAAGAGAGCTTGGTGGGGAGGGGATAAACATACAAATACTCATGACTGTTCATAGGGGCTAAATATTTCCATTCATCCTTTTTTGAAATTGGTGAGAGCAAAGAGGCAGTCTGCCACAGGGCTTTGGCTCTCTTGGCAGCTTCATCCTAGCTGGGGCAATCTGACCCACCACTCTGAACAGAGAGAAAGGGGCTTCCTCCACCTCTTCAGCTCGAAAGTCCAAGATAGATGCCACCCTCTTCAAAAAGTCCTGGTGTGAACCAGTATCATCCTGAGGGAACACCAGAGAGGGTGCTATGGTGGCCTCATCTGGGGACAAGGAAGAGGAGACTTCCACCAACTGGAGCTGATCTGCTTCTCCTCAAACACCATGGGGGTAGGCGGTCTGACTCCAGCATCAGTGGATGGGGAACCAGAGGGCATATCTAAAGCTCCATCTACCAACTGGGTCATCTGGGGCTGTACCAGGAACAGTGTGTCCACAGGCACTATTGAGAAGGTCACAGTGCCTGAGGCCATGAAGAAGGCCATAAAGCAGACTGCTATATTTGCTGGGTTGGTTTAGGATACAGTGCCAAACAGGTGTGCTGGGGCAGTGGAGGGGTAGGGAGAATGACTCCAGTGCAGAGCTGGCAAAACAGACACTGGCGGATGCCTACAATGACAAGCACACACTCCATTCCCTCTGGCATGGAGAAGTACCCAGGGGAGTGTTCTTGTCCAAGGTTGTCTTCCACATGGGTCAGAATATTTTCCTTCCCATCTTCTACCCTAAGACGCATAAGACCAATGAGGAAAAGTGCCTCCATGTACTGAACATTAGGAGGGTGCTTGCTTTGTACGTGGAGCAGGCAAAACTTTTCATAGACTCATAGGGTTGGAAACTTACTTGCCCAGGCCTGCGCCCTGGAGAGGACACTCCGGCATCGCTTTCTGAGCGGTGACACAGCATGGGAAGCAGCAGTTACCGCTATTAAGCCACTGCGCTCAGTTGGCGTAGAGTGAGGTGTCAGGGGTTGCTTCTGATTGTGGGAGAGGTCTTCGGATCTCATTGGGCAGCTACCGCCTGCCTCGAGCTGGGCAGCCCCCAGCCAAGTAGGTGCTGCCTCATCATGGTCTGCTTGCTCCACTGGGTGTGTGGGGCTTAGGGAATCACCAACAGGTGGATCGTTAACCTTACACCAGACAAAACAAACAAGCACCAAAATAATCCAGCCTTCAGGCTGGGCACATAGAATGTAAGGACCATGACTCCAGCCCTTACAGAAGACCTACAGAGCATTAGTAACCCCCGGAAGACAGCAGTCATTAACAACGAGCTGAGAAGACTGTGGATGGACATCGTGGCCCTGCAGGAAACAAGGCTATCATCCTCTGGCTGTCTCGGGGAGAAGGACTTTTCCTTTTTCTGGCATGGGAAGCCTCCAGAAGAGACCAGGGAACAGGGTATTGGCTTCGCAATCAGAAACAGCCTAGTTGACTCAGTCATACCACCAAATGTGGGAACTGAGAGAGTGCTGAAAATCCAGCTTCAAACACCAGTGGGCATGGTCAATATCTTCAGCGTCTATGCGCCTACTTTAACTTCTGCCCAGAAAGTTAAGGACAAGTTCTGTGATGAACTTAGCATTGCCATCAGTGAGGTACCCTCCCATGAGCCCGCTATTCATCCTTGGCAACTTCAATGCCAGAGTTGGCAGCGACCGCCACAGCTGGCCATCCTGTTTGGGACAGTTTGGAACAGGGAAGATGAATGAAAACGGACAGCGCCTCCTTGAACTCTGCTCCCAACATGACCTCTGTGTAACTAATACCTTCTTCAACGTCAAATGCCAGCACGAAGTTTTGTGGCGACACCCAAGGTTGAAACATTGGCACCAGCTTGACCTCGTCCTCACCAAACGCAGCCATTTGGGTAATGTCAGGGTGACACGTAGCTACCACAGCGCAGACTGTGACACTGACCATTTGCTCGTGTGTAGTAAGGTGCACACCCAGCCGCGAAGATTCTTTTGCTCCAAAAAGGAAGGGAGGCCGCGCATTAACACTGGCAAGACTCGTGACCTTTCAAAAGTATGCGAGTTTGTCCAAGCACTTGAAGAGGCCTTACCCTGCCCGGACGACACTGATATCAGCAAGAGATGGGAACTACTACAGGACGCTATCTATAATACTGCGATATCTACCTTTGGGAAGAAGACAGTCAAGTCTGCTGATTGCTTTGAAGCCCACACTGAAGTGCTGACGCCCCTGATTGAGAAGAAGAGACAGGCAGTGGCTGCATACAGCTCCTCTCTCAGTGAGGTGAACCTGCAGGTGCCCTTGTCTGTTCAGAGTCAAGTGCAGCAGGTTCTCGCCGGTGTGCCAATGATTACTGGCTCCAACTCTGCTCCAAGATTCAGCAGGCCGCGGACACTGGTAGCATGTGAGGAATGTACGATGGGATCAAGCAGGCAGTCGGTCCATCACAAAGAAAGACTGCCCAACTTAAGTCGGCCACAGGCGAGGTCTTGAAGGACAGAACCAAGCAGATGGAATGCTGGGTGGAACACTACTCACAGTTGTACGCCAGAGAGAGCCCTGAATGCCATCGAGCCTCTGCCCACCATGACTGAACTTGATGCTGAGCCCACCTTGGAGGAGCTCAGTGACGCGCTATAAGCATGCTCTTCTGGAAAAGCCCCAGGGAAAGATGGTATTCCCTCAGAAATCCTCAAATGTGCCAACAGTACTCTAGTTTCAGAGCTGCATGGAATACTTTGCCAATGCTGGAGAGAAGGTAGCGTACCGTAAGATATGAGGGATGCTAACATTGTTACTGTCTACAAGAACAAGGGTGACAAAAGCGATTGTAACAACTATCGCGGCATCTCCCTTCTTAGTACTGTGGGGAAGCTTATTTGCACATGTTGCTCTGAAGAGGCTCAGTGTTCTTGCGGAGAGAGTCTACCCTGAATCTCAGCGTGGGTTTAGAGCTGAACGGTCCACCATAGACGTGGTTTTCTCTGTTAGGCAACTACAAGAAAAGTGCAGGGAGCAGAACAAACCTCTGTATATTGCCTTCATCGACCTGACCAAGGCATTTGACCTCGTCAGCAGAAAAGGTCTGTTTTGCTATTCTGGCTAAGATCGGCTGTCCCCCAACTCTGCTCAGCATTATTAGGGCCTTCCATGAAGGCATGAAGGGGACCGTCGTATATGACGGATCCACATTCGAACCCTTTGAGAGATTCTCAGCGGAGTGAAGCAGGGGTGTGTGCTGGCTCCAACACTGTTTGGCAGCATCTTTGCAGTTTTGCTCAAATGTGCCTTTGGAACTGCTACAGAGGGCATCTCTCTCCGCACGAGAACGGACGGCAACCTCTTCAAACTGTCGAGGCTTAGAGCGAAGACCAGGGTGCTTACGAAGAATCTAAGGGAGTTCCTTTTTGCTGACGATGCAGCTATTGCTGCTCACACTCAGCAGGAACTGCAGTCACTCATAACTCGCTTTGCAGATGCGTGTATGGAATTTGGCCTCACAATCAGCTTAAAGAAGACCCAGGTGATGGGCCAAAACGTGGGTAATGAGACATCTATCAACGTGCTAGACTAAGAACTGGAAGTCGTCCATGAGTTTGTGTACCAAGGCTCGACCATCTCGGACAACTTGTCACTTGATAGCGAGATCAACAAGCGCATTGGAAAAGCCGCCACAACCTTCTCCAGGCTGGCAAAGAGTATGGGCTAACAATAAGCTCACCGTACACAGCAAGGTGCAGGTCTACACAGCCTGTGTTTTGAGCACACTGCTGTATGGCAGTGAAACATGGACTTTGCGCTCAAAACAAGAGCAGCGGCTCAACACATTCCACATCCGCTGCCTTAGGTGCGTACTCGGTATGTCATGGTGGGGCAAGGTCCCCAATAGCGCAGTGCTTGAGAGGGCAGGCACCGCCTCCATGTTCACTCTTGTCAAACAGAGGCCTATGCGCTGGCTGGGCCACATCTCACGCATGACGGATGGCTGAATACCGAAGGACCTCCTCTTCAGCGAACTGGTGTCTGGAAAGAGGCCAAAAGGGCGACCTAAATTGTGCTACAAGGACACGTGCAAGCGTGACCTCAGCGTGCTCTCTCTGTGTGAACACCTGGCATTCACTCGCCTCAGACAGGCATGCCTGGAAACAGGGAGTGAAGGAAGCTCTTGTCATGTGTGAAACTACCTTGGTTGAAGGAAGCGGAAGACAGGAGAGCACTTGGGAGGATCCGTGCTTGTGATACCAGAGCGACATCTGCCTACGGCTGCTCACAGTGTGGAAGGGACTGCCACTCCTGGATTGGGTTGCACAGCCACAGAAGACGCTGCTCAAATCAGTCCAACTGGGGCGCAAACCCATGGTCCCTCGGGATGGAAGGACGCCTACTACTAGTAGGGTTGGAAGAGATCTCAAAGTCATCGAGTCCAACCACCACTGGTCCAAAGCAGGACCAGTCCCAACTAAATCAGTCAAGAGTGTGTCAAGCCTGGAATTAAAAACCTGTAGGGATGGAGATTCCACTGCCTCCCTAGATAAACTGTTCCAGTGCTTCAGCACCCTCCTGGTGAAATAGTTTTTCCAAATATCCAACCTAGAATTCTTCCACAGCAACTTGAGACTATTGCTCCTCATTTGGTCATCTGCCATCACTGAAAACAACCTTTCGCCACTCTTTGTAATCCCTTTGTAATTCCCCGGTCGTTTTCTGCAAAACTGCTGCTTAGTCATTCAGTTTCTAATGTGTAGCAGTGTTTTTGGATTCTTATGTCCTAAGTGCAGTGTTAAACTTCGTCAGATTGCTCTTGGCCCAATCTTCCAATTTGTCTAGGTCACTCTGGCCCTGTCATTAGCCTCCAACATACTTACCTCTCTCCCTAGATTGTGTCATCCATGAATTTGCTGAGAGTGCAGTCCATCCCCTTGTCTAGGTCATTAATGAAGATGTTGAATAAAACTGGCCCCAGGACTGACTCAGTACGTTTGGTAGCTTTGGAAATGTGTTGTGTTGATTCAGCCACCATTTGTCAGGATGCTGTGGTTTCAGATGTTTCGGTTTAGTTTTTAAATATTTTGTCATACTGGACTGTAGCATTATAAATCATTTTATGTAGTAATGTATTGTAAACTTTTCTGCTGTCAGCCAAACAAACAAACTAGGGTGAAACCAAACCCATTTATTATTTTGTTCCACTCTTTTATAGCCCATTTCAGTTTCACTATTAGAGAAGGTGTACTATGTCTTTTATGGCTGGCCATAAAAATTTTGAACTGTTAAATCCTCAAAGGCAACTTTTTTTTTCCTAAATTACCTTTTAGCTGTTTATTGTGTTAGGCTTTTCTTTCTGTTAATAAGGATAATTTGAGCGAATAAAACACAAATCCAGTAGTGACAGAGAGATAGTAATAAATTATTTTGTTAGTCTTCCAAGTGCTACTTGACTGCTTTTTTGTTTTGATAAATCCAGTAGTAGTAATACAGCTGAGTCCCACTAAGCAGCAGCGAAGACTTTTTAGTGAATTCAAAGTTATTTAAAACATCTGTTTTGAAGAAAAGGACTAGGAGAGCAAACGTGAAAATTAAAATACGTTTCATATTCATTATTTTGTTAAATATTAAGTTCTTAAAATGATGTGGAATTAGTACACATTGAAACTATTTTTAAAATAGCCATAACCACGGCACATTGTTGACATGGATTAAAACTTTAGTGTATTATCAGTTACAAGCAGTGCAGTGCTAGTATGCTAATTTATGGTTTCCTGCCTTTAACCATAATTCTCAAAAGCATTGTAAAGAGGTTAAATATAAATTTGCAGAATAAAATGGTCATTCTACGCTGAAGATGGATATTCCCCGTCTCCCCACCCTCTTTATGTTCTTGTTTCTTAAATCAAAGTATTTGCTTAACTAGAAAAGAATCAGTGGTAATGTAAACATTCTCTTGGAATGTTGTCTTGTATAGCTTATTTTTGCTCAGTTAAAAAAATTCAACTAAGGTAGTTAGTGAAGAACTGTAGTTACATGCATGTTTTCTGCTTTAGTTTACATTTATAATTCATGCAGTGACAAGATTGCAATGGATTTGACTACAGTCAGGGATTGAAATTTGCTAATTTTGGGATCCAGGCTTTCCCCACCTAGTGCATTTTTTTTTCCAGCAGTCACAGAGGATCTTCATAGTCCAGTGCTTATAGCATTCTGCTGTACCTGCTAATCGACTCACTTCCTGGTTATCGGCTAACAAAAGACCAAGAGCTTTTGATCCCTGCAGACCTTAAAAGGGAAGATAGTACAAAAGAAAATCAAGTTTGATTGCATTTTTGGTTGCAATAATGAGTACATTCTCAAACGAGTAACAGGTATAGAAGGTACACGTGCTTCTAGATAGACAGAGGGAAAAATGAGCCTCATCAGTTATGAAGATTATTGTTTGCTTGATTATCAAATGATGCTGCTGTAATTCTAGCTGCAGTTTTTACTGATCATTCACCACTGAGCAGTTCATAGGGAAGTAAGGCTGCCTGGCAACCACCTGCAGAGCTGCAGAGATGAATTACATTTTTGGAAACAACACGCTCCTTTACTCTCGTGCCAATCGAGGCAGCAACACTGTCTCCACCCATAGCTCTGTAGGCCCAAAGTCAAAGCAATGGGCAAAAAAGGGCTCAATAGATGAGCTACGAGCTGAGTCTGAGCCTTCTCGTTGGCAGCAGCTACTGGCGTTTTTCACTGGTGGACACAGCTTCATTGACTGCATTTCTGTAGCTGCTAGCTCCAACCAGGTAATGTAGCGCTTGTTGAAATTGTTTTGTATCTGCATTTTATGATTGCTGACAGTTCAGAAATAGCAGATTGTAATATGTACATGCTCCATATAATCTGCAAATAATGTTTGTGTATCTATTTTTCATTTTTGTTTTTTTAAGCAAAGGTTAACATAGTATGCTTTAGGATTACTGCATGAAATTGGATTTAAACTGATTCAACTTTATGTAAAAATGCCCTCTCATTTTTAGTCACTCTTGAAATGGAAGCTATTAAAAATAATATTGAATATGAATGAGCGACATTGAAAAATCTGGTATTCTAGGGTTTAATTCTGTGACCAGTGTGTTAAAAAATTTGATTAGGATTAGTGGTGTTGTCCAAAATTAATGTAATTGGAAGATGACAATTCATATGTACAGGGTGGATAATGTCAGTTAAACGTACAGAGATTTAAACGGTTTAAAACATTCATTATGTAGCATAACTGCTGAGTTATACTTGTATGCTTACTCATGCACAAACAATATACAAATGAGATCATAGTAAAATCTTTTTGTGGAAATTACATGAGTAGTGTCATTTTTAAAATGTACATACAAAAACATACCCTTTGTTACAAAGATAAATGTCTATGCCACTGTTTTTAAACTGTTTCCAGTGCCAGGCTTATGTCGGAGAATGATTCCATATTGAAACACAGCTAAAGAGAATTTTGAATGACATGTTTAGATAATGTTTTACAGAGAGGTCAGGAGGACAGGGACTTAAACAGAAAAGTTTATGAAATTTTTCCACTTAGTAGTAGCATTACAGTGAGTATATGTCTGGATAATATTTAATGCAAATTCACCACATAGAAAGTATGGAGATTTCAACAATTCTTTATTATAATTGTTTAGTGTCATTGATGATCTAGATTAAATTTTCATTAACTCATTTCTAGCTATTTAAAAAAAGCAAAACAAAAACTTCCTTAGGTTGTCATTTAACATGGGTTACTATAAAAACATGTAGAAATATAAGTATTTAATATATTTCCAACTGTGTGCTCTTAGAATTTTTACCTCTATAGCAAATCCATAGTTATTTCAGAAGTGCAAACAATATCCTAGCTGTTTTTAGTTTCTTATTTAAAATGTAGTTTCTTATTTAAAATTAATTGTTTCTTTCATCATAGAGCAAGTTTCATTTTTTTCAGTTTTATACCATTCTAACCCTAACTTCATGAGAGGTGATAGAAGAGAAACTTGATAGGTCCTATTATTGGCTTAGGACAGTAACAGTAGGCATAAAAGCTTTTTATGTCCTCTAAGATATTGAAAAAGAAAGTAAACAATATTAATTAGTGCCTAAAATGGCTAAATCTGGCATTTACTGTTTACTTACTTTAGTATCTCACCATTTGGTAATAGGACAGAACAAGAATAGCTCAGTAATCTTAATGTGACATTTCCACGTGCTGTCAAAACATTAACTGGATTCTAGTACATTTGGTTATCCTTACCTATACTCTTCATGTGTGCACTCCCTTTAATCCTGTTGTTTGCTTCTATGCTTGGACTGTGTGAAATAGTTATTCTTTGAAATTTTTGAGGAAAATCCAGTTATTTGTTTTTCACTTCAGAAATCTATGAAAAACTTCCATGTTTTCGCTGTCAAACATATGAAACTTGTCTTGTAACTAGATCTCATTTTTCAGTATGTTTGTGGCAGAATGGATTGGGCAAAATAAGCAGTTATAAATACCTACAGACCACCTTCAGAGGGCCAGGGTGGCTCTTCAGGCGGCCTCAGATGCAGTAGATTCTGCTGCTTGCACCATGATGATGGCCATTTCAATGCAAAGGGCATTGTGGCTGCTCCTTTTTGGTGTCTCTGCAAAAGTCCATCTATCCATGCAGAAATTCCCCTTTGATGGGCAGGTCCTGTTTGCACAGCAAACAGGTACAAAACTCCATGGTCTTAAGGACTCTCATAACACATTCAAGACGCTCATCTTCTATATGTCCTTGGTCCTGTCCATAACTGGTTTAAGCCACAGCCTACATAGGGCTAAAGGAGCTACTCCCCCACCAGGATCTACCCCACAGTAAATCCAGGGCCTTTAAGAGACAACTGAAAAAAATAGACCCAACTTCCTGCTCAGTTGTGGATAACCAGGTCTAAAGATTTGGGCAAACACCTGTTTTAAGGCTATGCACAAGGGCCCCATATCTCTCTGCTCCCCAGATCCCTTTTCCCTCCTGTTTGCTTTTTCTCCCAGCTTGAGAGTCTATAGCATTGGTCTAGTGGGTCTTCAGTACAATGACACATTTGCAAACTGCAACTTATTTCTGCCTCCCTCCCTATCCCTTTTCAGGGATCCTTCTTGTGAGAGTCTTGGAGGGGTTGCTACACACAGATGCAGTGGAATTGGTTCCAGTGGATTATGGGAGCAATGGATTTTACTCCTGTTATTTGTTTGTTCCTTAGGCCAGAGTTTGGCTCTGATCCATCCTGGACCTGCAGGGCCTCAAGCACTACCTAGTGAAACTGACTTTTTGTGTGGTCTCCCTGGTTTCCCTGGTCTGGGAGATTTGATATGCTATCCTTGGTTCCACCTCAGCAGCAGTTCCCTGGTTCCAGACAGGTTTAGGGTATTGGTGCACCATATTGCAGAGGTCTCTGCTGTTCTCCCTGCCTATAGCCAGCGTATGCCTTTGCATTCTAATGCACATAGCAGCATGCGCCTACGTGATACACCATGCCAGTCTCTGAATGTGACTCCTCCATCAGTGACTGGCATCAGTCCACTCCTAGTTCAGACATCACCTGAATTAAGTAGTGATTGTTGCTGCAGCAGTGCTTAAATTGCTTGGATGATGGTGTGAGTCTCGCAATGTTCTCACAGGCATTCTGTTCCAGGACACTCTCCATTTGATTGAGCTGATCTCAGATGCCTCAGATCTTGGCTAGGGAGCTCCAACTCTGCAATCTCCAGTACAGTTTGACATTATTTGCTAAGGACTGTCTCATATTCACAAGCGTTGTGGCTCTTGAAGTATTGATTTTTGTAACTGAATTTGAAAAACTGGCTCTTCTGGCTATTTTGGTTGCAGACCCCTTATTTATCCTCTGAATTTATCTGATTCTCTTTTGAGCTCTGTTAAAGTCCTTACCTTCATAACATTCTCTGGCAAGGAGTTTCACAGGCTGACTGCACTGTGTGAAGAAATACTTACTTTTTGTTTGTTTTAAAACTGCTACCTATGATTCCATTTGGTGACTCCATAGTTTTTGTGTTACGGGAACAAGTAAATAACTTTTCCTTATGAGCTTTCTTAACACATGGCATGATTTGATGATAGACCTATATCATAGCCCCCTTGGTCTCCTCTTTTCTAAACTAAGTCCCAGTCTTTTTAATCTCTCCTCATATGGCAGCCATTCAAAGCCCTTAATAAGTTTTGTTGCCCCATTCTGAACTTTTTTGAAAACCAAGGTGTCTTTTTTTTTTTTTTTTGAGACAAGATGACCATATATCTGTATTCAGTATTCAAGATGTTAGCATACCATGGATTTATATAGATGCAGTAAGATATTCTCGGTCTTATTCTCTATCTTTACTTAAATGTTTCCCAACTTTCTATGTGCTTTTTTGACTTCTGCTGCACATTGAGTGGATGTTTTCACGGAACTTACCACAATGACTCCAAGATCTCTCTTGAGTGGTGTGGTATGGTTAGTCTCATTCCTGGGCTCCAGGCCTCTATTCAGTTTACTGGCCCCACTGTAAGGACCCTGTTGACCTTGTTGGGGCAGGGGGATGGTGATCTGGGGAGAACCCAGACCCCATCCAGGTTCTGGCCCAGGGACACTGTGTGGCTGCTGCTGGCGAGCAATGACTCCCTTCGCCCTTCATACCACAGCTCTTCTCCATGTACCGCTTCCCCAGACAATCCCCTTGGTACCTCATCCAGATAGTGGTGGCAGAAGCAGCACAAACACCCTCCTTGATCAGCTCCACCAGGTGACCAGTTCTTTGCAACCTCCAGTTGAGTCTTGGGGTCACCTGAATGGCGGGACCCAACCCCTAGCTGCTGAAGCTCCTCCCCTCTGCTGTCCCCGCTGTTCCTAAAACTCTCCTTTCCTCACTCTACTCGCCTCCTATGCTTTCTTCTGTCACCTTTCACACCCTCCCCCTGCCCAGTTGGAGAAAGGGTTTTTAAAAGCACTCTTAAGTGGGACCAGCTGGCCCTAGTTGATTTACGGCACCCTCCTCCCCAGCTTCTCCCACTCTGATTGCCATCCCAAAACAGGCCTGCTTTTTCCCTCTTGTACTTTCTCCCCAGCCTCACCTTGTCACAGTGGTTATAGCTAATTTGGTCCCCATCATTTTGTATGTGTATTTGGGATTATGTTTTCCAATATACATTACTTTGCATTTATCATCCTGGAAAGACATCTGCCTTTTTTACCCAGCCACCTAGTTTTGTGAGGTCCTTTTGAAGTTTTTCCACAGTCTGCTTTGTTCTTAACTATCTTGAGCAGTTCAGTATTGTCTGCAAATTTCACCACCTCACTCTTTACCCCTTTCTCCAAATAGTTTGAGTATACTGAATAGGAGCGCTCCCAGGAAGGATCCCCATGGGACACCCACTAGTTGCCATTTCCATTCTGAAAACTGACCATTCATTTCTATCCTTTATTTCCTTTCTTTTATCCAGTCTTCAGTTCAGGTGAGGACCTTTCCTCTTATCCCATTACATCTATTGTGCCGCTTCTGTATGCTGCTGACAAAGCAGGTTTTTTTGCCCACTTGGAGAAAGATCTCGAAACTATTGTGAACGTGTTTGCAAGTGCTTACACGTCTTGGTCTCATACTCAACAGCAAGGAGATCAGAGAGCTCCAAATGAGGTACCGCATGCCCCATCTATTAAAATCAAAGGAGAAATACTTGAAAATATCAATCATTTCCTCTGTCTTGGAAGTCATGTTTTATTTAAGGCAGATATTGATGCAGAAATCCAATACCGTCTGAGCTGATTGCTTACAGCACAGGGTTTTTGAAGATCCTGACATTTGAACTGACACCAAGCTTTCTTGTTTATGAAGTCATTAGTCTTCCAATATTATTGTATGGGTCTGAAACCTGGACAACCTGTAGACATCCCCTGAAAGTCCTTGAGAGGCATTACCAACGCTGTCTCTGCAAGATCTTGAAGATAAATGGGAAGACAGAAACACCAACATTAGTGTTCTGGAAGAAACAAAGAACACCAGTATCGAGGCAGTGATCATCCATCAGGAACTCCACTGGACTGGTCACATTGTCCAGATGCTTGACCATCGCCTCCCAAAATAGGTCCTCTTCTCTCAGCTGAAAGAAGGGTATTGTAACGTAGGAGGGCAATGGAAGCATTGTAAGGATTTGTGAAAGTATAGTTGCCTGCCAAGAAGTTAAGAAGGAAGGAAAGACTGGCTTTCAGTCATGGTCAACAGCCTCTTGCTGTACGTGAAAACATCTGTTCTCACTGTAATAGAACTTGTGGTTCAAGGATAGGTCTTGTCAGCCACCTGAGGATCCACAGCTCCCTTGGAAAATGATCTTACTCAGCAGCAAGTGATCACCATCATCTTCCTCACCCACTGTGACAGCACACAGCAGGCTAGAGACAGTGCTGGCTTTGGCAGAGCTATGTTGCAATTGACATGTCTGTGAACCCGTATCTAAATATTGCTTGGGAGTCACTTAACATGGAACGCACATGAGCAAGCACTCAAAGAACAGCAAAATGGTTACTAACCTTTTATAACTGCAAAGTCCTCAAAACCATGCCAGGCCACTGAAACAGCTAACATCTTACAGCATCCTGGAAGACAGTTGAAAGAAAAGACATGATAGTTCAAGGCAAGTGCTTAGAAGATGGATCAGGTATACAATGAACGAAGACAGTGAAACATCAGCTACACCCTAGCCCTTGTTATGTTAGGAAAAAACATGATTCAGTAATTGCTGTCATGTTAAGCTTTTTCTACTTAACAGATATTTAAAAGTGGGTGCAAAAACATAGGTGTTTGTGTTGTGCAAATTAATTAGTAATATAGGTTGAAGCTCTCTAATCCGGCATTCTTTTGTCAGCCAACGTCTGTAGTCTGGCATAATTTTAGTTACTCAGTATCCACTTATCATGGATGTGGCAAAATTTCCCATTGTCCCATAAAGCTTCTTTACAGCCACCAGTTCTGGCTTCCAGTTTTCCATGCTGTAATTTACGCCTAAATATCTTCTAGGAGCCTGGTATGCAGTACAAGTGTTGGTAATGATGCTAGACAATATTGACTGTAAATGGTTCAGCAAATTCTCTCTTTATTAGGTGATAAATTTTTTAGATCCGGAGAAATCAATCTGTCCCACAAAAGTTTAGCACCTAATAAATTGTTTTGCTAGTCTTTAAAATGCTATATGATTTCTTTTTTGTTTTACTTATGTCACATATTACAGTGAGATCAGTGAGACTGCTCGTATTCGTAAGAGCCATACTCTGCAGTAAGTGGTTTCAATTTTAAAGAAACAAAGTTTGTCTAATGTTGAATTTTAAATTAAAGTTACTTCTGTTTTGACTCTGATTCAGCATTGCATCAGTAATAGGGTAACCCAAGCCCTAGTTTATTTCCACTTTCAGTAGAAGATTAGACATAGTAGCTCCATGATTATTAGAGGAGTAGCTGTCAGTTTCTTTTTGTGTCTTACTATCAAACCATCACAGATCTATAGAGATGATTTCAAAAAGCATCTCAAGCAGTTTATGCTGTTTTATAAAAATCTTTTGTAGTTACAAGTGCCTAAATATTCACATGCCCTTTAATTAAATACCTAATGACATAAAATACAACTACACCTTTCTGATGTTTTGAGCTGATAAAATGTAATGTCTCCATGTTATCACAATACAGAAGAAACAATCCTAATGCTGTTTGAACGTATGCTTTTCTTGTGTTCCATGAGCAGCTGTTCTTATTGGTGGGTAGAATAAAGGGACACTGCCAACTTTAAAATGATACTTGTCTGATCACTTTTTAAAAAAATTAGCTCCTTCGATTACTGACATGAGAGGAAATAAAACATTATTTTTGTTGTATTTCAGGTTATGTTCATTTGCTAGCGCTTTATATAGTTAATTTGACTATTTCCCTTCTGCAATATATTCCTGCTGTTACTTGCATGGAATTTTCATGCCACGTTAACGGGGAGATAAGTTTTAAAATGTGATTGTCAAGTTAAGAAAATTGGTATGTCGAATTCAGGCCTGAAAAGATACTGCATTCAGTTCTGTGTTTTTTTTTGAACTGGGCAGACTCCAGACCTTTAACAAAATAGAAGAAACTGCAAGGTATACTTGGAAATAAATTGCACTTTATTTTGATTCAGGTCAATTGTGGGGTGCTAAAATGTCAATAGAAATTTCAAGTGATACTAAAATATTAGTGTAAAAGCATATTGTAAATATTTAATGCACTTTCATTGTTTCTGTTCTTTATGCTGTTTACAAATTTTGTATCCCCAAAATCTCCAGTGTAAAAACTTCAGGAGAGGAGTAAACTTTTCAGTTTTTCATAGACCCAGAGAAATGTTAGAAAAGCTTTGCCATCTACTCAATAATCCATGAACATTGATTTTTTTTTTTCCCCCAAAGGGACCATTATGGGTGTAGCTTAATGATGCTCTTTAAATAGAGTAAGCAAGAGTACACACATGCGCAGTAGTGGCTAAAAAATCATTTTGAGCTTTGTTTTTCTATCAGATAACACACAAAATGACTATACAACTGTGAAACCTTTCTAAAATAAACATAGATCATTTTTACAATACAACATTAATTTTCTGAAAGGGCTTGTGTGGATTACCTACCTGTCTGATGACTACTTACTACCATGGCCACAAATGTGAAGCTCCAGATGGCTGTGAAATGGGAAGCATTAAACTTGCTGATTTTACAAGGAAGTCCAGGATGGAAATGCCTCAGTGGGTCCATCTTACAAAGCCACAGCATGCTCATCATCAGGAGGCACTGAGTGTTTATAAGTCTTCTGGGTCAGCAACATTGCCTTTGTTTTCAAAAAACAGAGGCAAGTTTACAAAACTGCGTGATAGTGTAAAAAAGAGTCCTACAAAAAGCACAGCCAAAGTGAAAGCTAGTAGTGGCTGGTGGTCTGATGGATCATGGTCTAACTGTTCATTAGAAAAGGTATGTATTTTAAAGTAGCAGTTATTTTTAGGTACAGCAGTTGTTTTTGCCTGAGCTAACTATTTTATCTCTTCAAAAAAGCAATGAAGCCTAGTGTAAAATTGGCATGCTGTACGAATTGCAGAAAATGTTGATATGCTTGTTTTCTGTAGTCGAACCCTTAACATTTCCTTCAAATTTCCTCTTATTTGCGTGCTTCATTTGAGTTACATTTTGCGGAATTGGAGAAGGTCTTTTTCCAGGTTTTAGGTATTATGCTGTTATGGAATTTTACTGATCGTTATTTGTCCTATAAGGAGTCTGTTGTTTTAGTCTCTTGTTGTACTTTGCTGTTTATATAGGGTGTTTTGTTTTGATTTTGGTAAGAAGCTGAATTCCTTTAGTAGGGGAGTTCATTGCACACTTGTACGATACTGTAGCACACAATACTTTTTGTAGTTTTCATTTCCACTCCTACTTCATTGTACTGAAAAAATATTCTGTGTTTTGTTGGGGATGAAGAAAGGAGGGAGTTCTTGTTTTGCTAAATTCTTGGTCTTTTGTAGAAAATAGTGGGGTGCTCAATATACTGGGCTCACCAATTAACAAATTGATTATTTGAGTTTTAAATAACTTATTTATAAGCAAAATATATCTAATACTATCGTTTTACATGGTTCAGTTTTGGTTACAAATATTAGATAGGCCTATTGCAATGCAAAATCCCCATGCATTTACCTGAAAGTAATTGTTGTTTATCCTATTATTGTTTTGACATACATGACTTCCTTATTGAACAAAACTGTCTTTAATGCAAATTCCTAAGATGAACACTAGTAGTAAAATGTGGTAATATGTATTTCTGTGTAAAACGGTTCCAAATTAAAAATACTGTAATATGCAAATGTAATTCAAAATATTGTATAACCCCCACCCCCACTGATGATGTGGGGAAAGTAGTTTTGCATTGGTTTAAAGTGAGATTTAAATGCCTTAATTAAAAGTGCAAAGTCATACAAACTGTTTTAAAATGAAGTCTTTTTTAAAGGGAAGACACATTATACTATTTGCAAAATTCTTATACATTTCAAAATGCTGTTCTTATGTTCAAAAATGCTATCTTTGGGGGAAAAAATACCAGGGATTCTAAATTTTGCAGGTTTATTTGGTATATAGCACCACACTTTAAAAATACATTTATTCATGTAGTGCTTCAATTGCTATTAAAAGTCAGAATGTGGGGAAACATTGCAAGCATATAGAAGCCTATTACGTTTTCTCTGCCTGTTCCACCAACTCATTTAAACTTTTACTGTTTTTTAAAAAATAAAAATTCTCACAGTCTTTGTGAATGTTGAAATTGGAGTGGAGGAAATGTCATCCTGGTGTGAGAAAAGTGCCTTTTTCTGTCCCTGTGAAAAATTGAGGAACATATAAACCTTTGACATACTGTCTGTAGAACACAGGGGTATTCGTAATTGAGATCAGAGTTTCTTAGCTTGGAAGTTGCTGCCCTCAGCAGTGGAGGGTCGGGGAGTGCCTCACAAAATGGGTTTAAGATGGTTGCAGTTGCTGGATTGGCATTGGGAGTGGTGAGCATAGAAGCTGCCCAAGACACCACCAAGGTAAGTTAAAGGCATGAACCCTGCTGGGGGGGTTGGGGGGGGGAAGAGGGGGCGGCGGCATGTTCAGGCTTCATTCAGGCAAGGGGGACAGTTGAAAAATAGGATGAAATCCCACATCATAAGGTAAAGAGAATATTTGTATTTCTGTTGATTTTATTTTATAATTATATGGTAAGAATGAACACTTTTTTCAGTAATATATTGTGATGCTGTATTTTTGTCTAATTTTTGTAATAGGGGTGTTAACAGTTGGCACATAAGCTTTATCCTAAATGAATGAGGCTTACTGGTCACAGTTAACTGATAGGGGATGAGGCAGCCCTTGCCTACAGTGGCTCCAGAAGCTGGCTGAGCTGCTGGCAGGGGGGCTTCAGACTGCCTTCCCCACATTCCTATTTTGTTAAGAAAGTAGCATTTAAGTGAGCGCAACATGGTGTAAGCAAGGCAGATGAGACTTCTGAAAGGGCTGTGGTAGTCTGGAAATGTTGAGAGCCACTAGTTTACTACTTTGGCTGAGGTGGCAGAGATTTACAGTCTCCAACCCTGATAATGAACTATGTGGGTAGCAATGTAATCCTATAGAATTGAATTTTTATTTGTTTGCTTTGTTTAAAAAAAAACAAACTTGGAAATCTGAAACTGTTAAAAATTAATGAGGCATTTTTAATTCTATAATTTCCTAACTTTTAAGGATTTATTTGGTAAACATAATGTTCTTTTAGTGTTGCGCTGACTGTATAATACAAATTAGTCAAAAAGGGTCTCAGAATGAGTCAAGTAATGTGCAAATGAGATTGACTGAAGAGTTGACCAGAGATTTGTAAATGTGAGTATTTAATGTACATAACTCCTTAAGCTAGTTAATTAGGTTCTTCGTCTCTACTTAGTGCTCATTAGGCCTCAGTTGGAATATTGTGTCCAGTTCTGGGCACCACATTTCAAGAAAGATGTGGAGAAATTGGAAAAAGTCCAGAGAAGAGCAATAAAAATTGTTAAAGGTCTAGAGAACATGAGCTGTTAGGGAAGACAGAAAGAACTGGGCTTTAGTTTAGAAAAGAAAAGATTTAGAGTGGACGTGATAGTGGTTTTCAAGAACCTCAAAAAGAGTTACAAAGAGAAGGGAGAAGAATTGTTCTCCTTGGCCTCTGAGGATAGGACAGGGAGCAATGGGCTTAAACTGCAGCCAGGGAGGTTTAGATTAGATATTAGGAAAAACTTCCTAACTGTGAGGGTGGTAACACACTGAAATAAGTTACTTAGGGAGATTGAACATAGACTAACGTGGCTATCCCTCTGTTACTATTCACAGTCAAAACAAAAAGGCAGTCTAGTAGCACTTGAAAGACTAACAAAATAATTTAATAGGTGGTGAGCTTTTGTGGGACAGACCCACTTCTTCAGACCATAGCCATATCAGAACAGACTGTGGAATCTCCATTGCTGGAGATATTTAAGAGCAGGTTAGACAGATGCCTATCGGGGGTGATCTAGATGGTGTTTGGTCCTGCCAAGAGGACAGGGAAATGGACTCGGTGACCCTTGAGGTCTCTTCCAGTTCTAGTGGTCTGTGATCCTAGGTCACCATTATCTAAGGTGGTAATGTTGTTGTTGTTGTTTTTGACTATAATTATTCTAGTCCTACCTCATTTCTACAGTTAAAAATTTAACATTTAAAATTTGTGAGGCTCTGTATTTAAACCTGTAGGATATTGATGCCTTTTGATAGAACAATTTAGTAGCAGTCTCTTAAATATTAATCAGTTTTTTTAATATTAAAACAGTTTAATATTTTAAATGTTTCTAAAATGTCTTCTTACAATATAAACATGTAGAAATGAATTTAAAATGTATTATGCATTATGTTGAAATCTTCTGCTCTTCCTTTCTCTGTGGTGATGCTTTTAAAATTTTTGTTTGTTCTATTGTTGCACTTACAATCATGTTATCTCAAAATTAATTGAAATATTAAATTTTGATATATAATGAAGTTGGAAGAAGTTTTTGTTCTGCTATTACGTGGATCAGTATTTTAATGGATGTTGCCTATAGTTCTTATTACCTGCTGGTTGATGTTAGAACAGTATTTTAAATTTACCTTTGAAGTTATTTTGCCCATGGAAATTTTCACACCATGATTGCCTAAATTGGTTTAGCACTTATCTACACATTTTGCTCTTTTGATTTTTAATGGTTAATTCCAAAATTGATATATTAAATCTGAGAAACCAGCTAACAATTCTGTCAGCATAAAAATGTTTATATCTGTGTATTTTTGTTTTGTTACAAACACCTTTATTTTGGTATGATTGAATCCACACAGGAGGATTGCACCAGTTTGATGAAATCATTTTTTCCACCAATTTTGTTAAATCATTGGAAAACATACATAGTCCAGGACTTTCTATTTTTCTTTCTCAAATAACTAGGAATTACATTAGTTACTCGATTTGCCAGCTGTTTCCCTTCAGTTATCTTTATGCTGTAGATTATGTGTGGTGTTGTCATGGTCTGGATCTAATGCCGACTAAAGTCAGGAGGAATCTCTCCATTGACTCCATTTGGCTTTTGATCAAGTCCTTCCTGATCCTGGAGAGTTAGTGATCCGAAGACAGTAGGCATTGTGGTCACTCATCACTTCTCAGTTTGAAGTCCTCTGTATGTATTGTGAGATAAAGTCTTTGTGTACCGTTTATTTTTTAAGGATATCACTTTCAGTGGTGAAATGTTTTTAATTTCTACCTTCTTTGTTACACATTTTATCAATTTGTATGTGTCATGTGTTTGAGTGTTTTTCTATTTTGCATTATTTTCTTGACCTTCTTTATTGATGATTTTTAGCCAACAGAAGCTGTTCCTCCCTCTTCTCCCATTGTCCCTGTGATCCCTGTCCTGCCAGTCCCTGCTGAGACCACTGTCATCCCATCCTCTACATCACAGGTTTTTATTCTCTTTTTTTCTCTCCTCCCTGTTTTTATTTTTTATTGCTGTTCATCTAAATGATTTTCCCATTATTGCTATCAGGTTTGTTCCATGCATTATAAAGTAAATAAATTATTAATCCATATACAGTCTAAAGGAAGTACTGTAGTATATGCATCAAGTTGTAAGAACTGTTCTTTTTAAAATCTGTTGCCCTGTATTTCTGTGGGAGTGCCCTTCCTGAAATACAATTTCCTTTGTAATGTAACTATGAGATATACACAGCATTGCTTGAGTCTTTAACTTAAGTAATTTTTTTAAGGGCAGGAGAGAGAGAGAGACAGGAAAAAATGTACATGCTTTATTTAAGTGATTGTATTTGTCAAAAATTAAGGAAAATGAAGGCTTTATTTGTGGATGGTGATGATGGTTCAGGAATGAGGAGGGGCAGAGAGTAGGTGGAGGGCTTAGGGTGTGGGAGGAAGGTGGGGGGACTCAGAGCAGTAAGAGGATTGCAGAAGTAAAAGCAGGTGGGAGCTCAGGGCAGTAGGCTGTGGGGTGAGGAGGGCCTTACTGAGGTTGACTGATGGTGAGGATGGTTCTGCTTTGGTTGCTGTTCCTCTCAGGGGCCTGGACAGCACTCCCCAGGCAGTGGCTCCTCCTGGGAGCCAGACGGGGGTCCTGAGGCTGTGTGTTTCTTGGGTAGGAGCTGGGGCTGTGTCAGCCAGTATCCTGCAGGCTTTTTCGGAGTCCGGGCAGGTTCTGTGGACTCTACCCCAACCCATTGCTGCCTGCTCACAAGCTGCAGGCTGTCTTGAAGGATCCAGTGACCCCCTCTTCAGCCTGCAGGCTCTGTATGGGTGGGAGCAGGCTTTAGGGAGTTGCCCCTGGCCTTCAGTGTTCCCACTCCTGTATGCAGGGGAAGGCCTTTCCTCCAGCCACTGACCGCCACCCAAACCCATTGCCTGCAAGCTCCTCATAGGAGGAGGGGGGTTGGGGCAGGCTCCAGTTTTGGAGAAGGGGGGCTACTTACCAGATCTGGTGGCAGGCAATGATGGTGGAGCCCAAGCCCTGCTTGCCACTCTCTTGGTGCGTGCTGCCGCTGCTCCCACTGGCAACTTTCAGTATCACATCCCTCCTCACTGTGCCCTTCTCCCTTTCCATGCATAGAAAACAGTTCCATTCCTGGCACTTACCATTTTCTGGGCACAACCAAACCCTTACTTTGCTTTAAATGAGGGTAAGAGGTAGATGCATACCAAATTTGGTGGTCCTAGTGCTTATGATTTGGAAGGAGTTCTTGGGAAAAACAGACTGAGACACACAGTTTAAAATATATGCAGAGAGAGTATTTGCAAAAGACAAAGGTTAAGGATGTTGAGCATAAGCATACACAGCATCAGGACATTACTGTTTCCCAGAATCCCTGTTTTAAAGTGTCAGTTTGTCTGAGGTAACTTATTTGTGTTCTCTTATTAGTTAGGTTTTATATCCTAAAGTAGCATAGGCGCCTGAAAATATTTCAAAGACATTATTGTGGATGTTCATCTTGGAAATAAATTCAGTGTTAATAAATTTAGTATCACAATATGATCTATAGTGCTGCATATGATTGTAATGCATTGAAGTGTATGACAATTGTTTGAAGATTGTTAGATGTGAGAGTAACCCTACAGAGTTTGCATAATCAGTTGATTCAGTGTATGTTCCATTTACAATTAAATACTCTGCCAATAACTTTTAAAAAGTTCTCAACATCATTCTAATAAAAGACAAGATGGCTGGTAAAACAGGAAACTAAGCTAAGGTGGCTTATAAATTTCTCATTGTCTGTAACTTTCTTTTACTCAGTCTTAGGCCCTGACAGAAATCTTAATTAATATATGAATAATATTTATAGGAATAGAGCTGATCAGTTAACTGGAGTAAGCGTTTTTCCTGCTTGGAAAAATTAAATACAGCAGTGTTGTGGATAAGTTGATAACCATACGTTCCTGGCAGTATTCTCATGATGTAAAGATTTTTCTGACAGGAACAGAGGTTCAGTAGAGAAAATAATTGCATGTACAATAAGGAGTCTGGGAAGTAGTATGTACCAGATTGTTTTTATATATGCAGTCTTTAGTTTTGTGGAGGGGGGGGTTAACAGTGGAAGAAGCATGTTGTACTGACTTTAATTTCCCAACTTATGTTAATATATTTCCTTATAAGAATCCCGCAAGGCCACTATTTTTCCATAGAAGTATGAACTCAGAGTTTGAGTTCAGATGACGACTAAAAGGGGACCTTGCTAGTTACTTGTGGAGAGTTACGCTGCTAAGACTCTTGAGATTCTGTCTATATGCCTATGATCATCATTGGCTTGTTGTCCTCAGTGGGTAGCTAATTTCTCTTTTCCACCAAGACTAAATAGAAAACACGCACTTGGCTAAGTCTGAAGAAGAAACCTCTTAAATGGGCCACATCATCCCTGACTGAATTGACCTGGTTTCTCCTCTCTTGATGTTCACAACTCCACATTAGCTTCTGATAATGGGCCACATCCTCCCTGACAGAACTGACCTTGTCCACTGCGGCCCTCCTGTTGACTGGAACTCCCTCCTTTTCATGAGCCTATAAATTGAGACCCTTCTCTAGAATCCCCACTCATGTATCTGATGAAGCATGTCTTTGCTCATGAAAGCTTATGCTCCAAAATGCCTATTAGTCTATAAGGTGCCACAGGGCTTTTTGTTGCTCTTAAATGTAGTGCAGGGTCTTAAGCTTCTCATTTGCCCTGCATACTGCATGTTGAATTAGAGATGAATGAAGTTGTTTCTGCAGCTAGATGTGGATGTGGGCCAACACTGCTCCTGCATTTTTCCTGGGTGAGATGTGGAGGCAACTGCCCTCTTATCCCATCAAGTCTGTTTCCAGTCTTTGCTGCACCTACATCACTTGTAATATCATAGTTAATTGTGACCAGCATAGCACTGTGCTCAACTGTTATAGCTTATTCATAAATGATCTGGAGAAAGGGCTAACTGTGAGGTGGCTACTATACTGCTCAAGATAGTTAAGACCAAAGCAGACTGTGAAGAACAACAGAAGAATCTCACAAAACTGAGTGACTGGACAACAAAATAACAAATGAAATTTAACGTGGATAAATATAAAGTAATGTACATTGGAAAACATAACCATCTACACGTACAATATGATGGGGGCTAATTTAGCTACAACTAATCAGGAAAGATTTTGGAGTCGTCATGGATAGTTCTCTGAAAACATTCACACTGTGCAGCAGCAGTCAAAAACGCAAACAGGATGTTAGGACTCATTTTAAAAAAAACAGGTTAGAGAGTAAGACAGAATACCTTATTACCCTTATATAAACCAATGGTACGCCCACATCTTTAATACCATGTACGGATGTGGTCACCTCATCTCAAAAAAGATATATTGGAATTAGAAAAGGTTCAGAAAAGGTCAACTAAACTGATTAGGGGATTGGAACTGGTCCCATATGAAGAGAGTAGGACTTTGCAGCTTAGAAAAGAGGAGACTAAGGTGGGATAAGGTAGAGGTATATAAAATTATGAGTAGTGTGGAGAAAATGAACAAGGAAAAATTATTTCCTTGTTCCCATAATATTAGAACTAGGGGACAGCATGTTTAAAACAACTAAAAGGAAATTCTTCACACAGTGCATAGTCAAAATATGGAACTCTTTGCCAGAGGAGGCTGTGAAGGCTAGGACTATAACATGGTTTTAAAAAGAGCGAGATAAATTCATGTAGGTTAGGTCCATTAATGACCGTTAGCCAGGATGGGTAAGAAATGGTGTCCCTAGCCCCTGTTTGTTGGAAGCTGGAGATGGATGACAAAAGAGAGATCATTAACTATTCAGTTCACTCCCTCTGGGGCACCTGGTATGGCCGCTGTTGGCAGACAGGATAGTGGGCTAGTTGGACCTTTGGTCCTACCCAGTATGGCCATTCTTATGCTCTTCCATTCAGAAGACTCATACAGAGACACAGCCCAGATTCTGGCTGTCAGTGTTTCAGCTTCAGTCTCTCATCGTAAATGCTACTCTTTGGTACAATGTCACTCTTTTCTGAATTAGGAAGCAAAAGAGAAAAATTGAGATCTAAACCGTTGTTTCTGTCAGTGCAGTTTTACATGGCTCCCTCATATTTATTCAAGTCAGTGTTTTGTCTCTAAGGTATTCTTCATGTTTTCATTGTGTGTTTGTATATTTGATGTGTGAAAGAGTCAGAAAAACAAAACAAACAAAAAAAAAGTCATGTAGCACTTTAAAGAATAACAAAATAAATGATTAGGTTATGCACTTTCGTGGGACAGACCCGCTTCTTCAGATCTGGAAATTCTGATAGAAGAATAAGTGTTAGAAGAGCTAATGTATGGAAGCACTAGTAAAAAGAGAACTCTTTCTTCTTCTTCGAGTGTCCCCGTGGGTGCTCCACAATAGGTGTCAGGCTCGCCCGGCGCCGCAGATCGGATCTTCCAAGCAGTTTCTGCCGGACCGCACATGCGCCGGCGCGCGCTGCTCCCTTGCGCGCTCCTGGCCATGTGCGTGATCCGGTCCCCGCCAGTTCCTCTTAACCGCCGTCGGCTGCAGACGGAATCCGAACTAGGCTAAGGCCAAGTAGCGTATTCAATGACTTTAACTGTTTTTCTTTAAAGTTTTTCAAGTACTTAGGCTACTGCAAGTTAGCCGGTTGTTATTTTTGCAAAAAAACAAAAACAAAAACAAAAACAACAAACAAACTACAAGCGGGACAGCTTCAATCCAGTCCCAGTAACAGCGCCGGAGGCCAGGAGCATAGGGCCATCAGCCCTCCTGCTGCGGCAGGCCATCGGAAGGGGAAAACAGCACAGAGAAGGTGCTAAGTACCCGTTTAACAACTGAAAGACTCACCAACAATGTCCTCTTCAGGATTTAAAAAATGTGAGTCCTGCCGAGAGGCGATGCCAGCGTCCGATGGGCACAGTCTATGCATAAGGTGCCTTGGGGAGTCCCATGTTGCATAGAAATGCTCCTTCTGTGCTAAATTAACAGCCAGAGCAAGGAGAGACAGGGAGATGCGGCTTAAAATGCTGCTTTTTGATAAGGCCCTCCAGCCAGACGTGCCGGAGCGGCCACAGCAGGAGGGACCCTCCGGGGCCCATAAAAGGAAAGCTGCCTCCCTCACCCCATCAGTGCAAAAACGGAGGAAAGCCTCCCCAGCCCAATCCCTGCCGGCAGCAACAGCGAGCGGAACGGGAGGAGCGAGCAGCCCCCAGCTGCAGCAACAGCTGATCGGCGGCGGCACGGAGAGCCACGTGGAAGCAGCTCAGCCTCCGATAATCAGCCAGCCGCCCCGCACCACAGGCAGGACGGCGGCTAAACAAGCGCCGGTACCAGCGGCACCGCAGGCAGCAGCACCGACCTCCGGGGAACCGGCGGTGCAGAGCGCGCAGGCACGCAGCCTGCAGGCACCGAAGGACACTGCACGTGCGGCACCGCCTTCGAGCGTGCCTAGCACGGTGCAGACGGGGCTGGGATCCCCTGTGCATCAGGGGGCGGAGTTACCTCCTCCAGGGAGGGGGAAGGCTGCACACAAGAGGAGGCATTGCAGCCCCTCTCCGGACAGGGCTGTGGAGTTGCTTTCTCACAGCCCTCCGCTTATGTTGCAGACTCCAACCAGAAGGCAGGGGTCCCCCCTAGCCTACCCGGAGCCCCCTTCTCCATTTTTGCAACCAGCCTCACCCTGGCTGGGACCACCTTCACCCTTCCTGGGGTTTGAACCGCTGGACTATTATGCAAAATCGCTCTCTCCAGTGTCTCGACGATCTCCCTCCCCCAGACGCAGAGGGTATGCACCAAGGGAGTGGTCTAGGTCACCTTCCCAAGAACAGTGCCTATACTGCCATGGTCGCCCCTACCACGCGGGGCATAGACACCATCGGCAATCTACTAGGGAAAGATCCCCACAGACGATCTCGTACCCCCGAGGGCAATTGCGACCGGGGACAGAGACTCAAGCATCTCGGGGGGGACTGGTTATGGAACCCCAAGATTTTCCCTCGCAAACCTCTAGCGAGAGGGTGTACCATCACCAGCAGGAACCGGAAGGGTCCAGAGAGACGTACCCCAGCGGTTCCTCGCTCTCCTCCCCGGACGAGGCTACGGCCCCGGGGGACGTCCATCCTCCGGACGATCTCAGACAGTTTCAAGAGCTGTTTAAGAAGGTGGCCTTCACGCAAGGCATCCAGACAGCAGAGGTGCAAGAGAAACACCATAAGCTCCTCAAAAATTTGAGACCTCCGGCCTCCTCCAGAGTAGCAATACCGCTTGATGAAGCGATCTTAGAGTCCGCCACTACGATATGGCAGACCCCTGCGACTATTCCGCCTGTCCAAAAGAGAGCGGATAAGAAATACTTCGTGCCGGCGAAGGGCATGGAGTTCCTGTTCAGCCACCCACAACCAAATTCCTTGGTGGTGGAGTCGTCGCATCAAAGATCAAAGACATCTCAATTCAGGACAGGGGGAGCAGACAAAGATGCCAAGAAGCTAGAGCTGTTCGGCAGAAAGGTCTACTCCTCCTCCACTTTAACGTTGCGAATGGCAAATTATGCAGCGCACTTAGCGAACCATAATTTCGACAACTATTCCAGGTTAACCTCCCTCATGGACTCGCTTCCAGAGGACAAAAAGCCGGTGCTCAAGGCCATAGTGCAAGAAGGCTACGCGGCCTCGAGGACGGGAGTTCAGATCGCCCTGGACGTTGCGGACACAGCAGCACGTTCCACAGCAACGCCCCTCCATACACAAAGAAAAGGTACTACCCTCAACAAAGACGGTACCAGCAACAGCGCCCCCAGTACCACAGGGGTTATGAGCAAGGGCGACATCAACAGCACCAGCAGTACAGAACTCCCAGGCGACGTTCACAACAGAGCCGTGCGTCCTCGGGGCGGGGCCAAAGGCCACAAGTTTGACATACAGATCCAGGGCTGCGCCATCACTACCATCGCACAAGGTCATCCGAAGCGACTATTCCACCATCGCCTCGGACCATTCTACAACCAGTGGCAAAGGATCACCACAGACAAATGGGTGGTGGAGATCATAGCCACGGGGTACGCCATCCCTTTCCAGTCGCTCCCACCGTCACGACCTCCACCCAAGCCCCACCTCCAGGAGGCCTCCCATGTAGCGAGGCTCAGGCAGGAGGTGGACCATCTCATGCTCATAGGGGCAGTGGAAAGAGTGCCGGAGCAACTGCAAGGGAAAGGGTTCTACTCCAGGTACTTCCTCACGGAGAAAAAGACAGGAGGCTGGAGGCCCATCTTAGACCTTCGCGGTCTCAACAGGTACCTGCGCAAGCAACGTTTTCGGATTACCCCAATCGCCTCCATCCTTACAGCACTGGACGATGGAGACTGGTTCGCAGCCCTCGATTTACAAGATGCGTACTTCCACACCGGCTCACCGGCGATTCCTCCGGTTCATGGTAGGCAACGAACACTTCCAATACAAGGTCCTACCGTTTGGCCTCTCCTCGGCCCCCAGAGTCTTCACCAAGACCTTGGCAGTGGTGTCAGCCTACCTGCACAGACAGGGGGTATTTATTTTCCCGTATCTGGACGACTGCCTGCTCAAAGGGGCCTCGAAGGGGAAGGTTCTGCGCATGATACGCGTCACAGCAAACACGTTCTCTTCACTCGGCCTGGTTATCAATCTGGCAAAATTTAAAAATAGACCCCACACAGGACATAGAGTTCATAGGGGCTCGCATAAACTCGGTTACAGCGAGAGTGTATCTACCAGAGGCTCACTTTCGGGCCATCGGTTCCCTTGTGCAGGTCATCACCCTCAGCCCTACGGTGCCGGTCTTGACGTGCTTACAGCTGCTGGGCCACATGGCAGCGGCGACGTTCGTAGTACAGAACGCCAGGTTACACATGCGCAGAATGCAGCACGGGCTGGCGAGTGTATACAAACCGGCAGTACACACCGTTCACAGGGTGGTGTCGCCCACAACAGAGGTGCGCAAATCCCTACAATGGTGGGTAAACCCCAGGAACCTGCTAACAGGGGTACCCTTCCACCAGCCGCAAATATCGGTTTTTCTCACTACAGATGCCTCCTTCATAGGGTGGGGAGCGCACATTGGCGAAGAGGTGACTCAAGGACTGTGGTCACCCACGGAACAGTCACTACACATAAATATACTGGAGCTCAGAGCAGTGTTCAACGCCTGCAGACACTTTCGAGACCACATACAAGGCAAAGTCGTCGGGATCAGTACAGACAATACCTCCACCATGTTTTATATAAACAGGCAAGGAGGAGCTCGATCCCGTGCCTTATGCGCGGAAGCAATCCGCTTATGGAACTGGTGCATCGCCAACAATATAATCTTGAAAGCGTCATACTTGCCGGGTGTGCACAATGTGAAGGCAGACCAGCTGAGCAGGCGTTTTGCACTCTCACACGAGTGGCAGATCCGTCCCGATCTGCTACGGCCGATTTTCCACACATGGGGTTTTCCCCAAATAGACCTGTTTGCCACTCAGCACAACAAGAAGTGCCCACGATTCTGCTCCAGGGCAGGACTGGGATGGGGGTCCCTGGGGGATGCGTTCGCGATCCCGTGGAGGGGCCCCCTGCGTTATGCGTTTCCTCCCACAGTGCTGATCCACAAAGTCTTGCAGAAAGCCAGGAGGGAAAGGGCCCGGATGATCCTGATAGTCCCAACGTGGGATCGCCAACAATGGTTCCCCCTACTCCTGCGCATGTCGGACCGTCCTCCGATGCCTCTTCCGGTGGCGCCGGATCTGCTCACGCAAGCCCAGGGGTCCATAGTGCACCCGCACCCCCAAAGCCTGCGACTGCAAGCATGGTTAATCCATGGCTCAGCTCCCTAGAGAGCACATGCACAGTGGAAGTACAGCAAGTCCTAGAAAGTAGCAGGAGGACTTCCACCAGGAAGACCTACAAGCAAAAATGGACTCGCTTCACGGCTTGGTGTTCTACCAAACAGCTGGCCCCCCTTTTGGTGCCTATACCTACAATACTAGAGTATTTACTGGACCTCAAGAGAGGAGGACTCTCGCTATCCTCGTTGAAGGTCCACCTTGCCGCCATCTCGGCGTTCAGACATGAGGAGGAAGGGCACACGGTGTTCGCCCACCCTATGGTTACCAGGCTCCTCAAAGGGTTGGTAAACCTATGCCCCCCTCAGAAACCGATTCCACCTTCGTGGAACTTGGACCTGGTGCTTACCACGCTAATGGGACCACCGTTCGAGCCCTTGGCCACGGTTCCCCTCCGCCTCCTTACAATAAAGACGACCTTTCTTCTTGCAATTACGTCAGCTCGTAGGGTGAGCGAGCTCGCGGCAGTCATGGCAACGCCACCCTGCACTGTGTTTTCCAAGGAGGCGGTAACCATACGGCTGCATCCAGCCTTTGTTCCCAAAGTTTCTTCTGAGTTTCACATTAACGAACCTATTGTTCTACCCTCGTTTTATCCAAAGCCTCATAACTCCAACGAAGAGGCGCGCCTACACCTCCTGGACGTGAGGAGGACCAAGTCCTTCCAGAAAACGGATAGACTTGTAGTCTCCCTCGCTCCCAAATCGAAAGGAGAGGGTCTCTCCTCGCAGAGAATCTCAAAGCACATTGTATCCTGCATAAAAATGTGCTACGAGCTCAAAAAGACTCCTTTATCGGCCACTCCCAGGGCTCATTCCACTAGGGCGGTGGCGGCATCAGCAGCCTTTTTCAAGGGCGTTGCGTTAAAAGACATTTGCAGAGCGGCGACCTGGTCATCCTACGACACCTTCGCCAAACATTACGCCCTTCACAGGTTATTCCAAGAGGATACCCGTCTCTCTGCAGCGGTCCTCTCGGGGACAAGCTGCACATAATCCGATTACCCACCTTCTATCTTGGGTTACTGCTGGGTAGTCACCTATTGTGGAGCACCCACGGGGACACTCGAAGAAGAAAGAGAAGTTACTCAGCGTAGTAACGGTGGTTCTTCGAGATGTGTCCCTGTGGGTGCTCCACTACCCACCCATCCTCCCCGCTTCGGATCTCTGTTAGTGTTTTGCAGGGGCACCCGAGGCGGTTGGTCGAGGAATTGGCGGGGACCGGATCACGCACATGGCCAGGAGCGCGCAAGGGAGCGGCGTGCGCCGGCGCATGCGCCGTCCGGCAAAAACTGCTTGGAAGATCCGATCTGCGGCACCGGGCGAGCCCGACACCTATTGTGGAGCACCCACGGGGACACATCTCGAAGAACCACCGTTACTACGGTGAGTAACTTTTCTTTACATCCCCATACTATCTCTTCACCATAGTGGTCAAAAAAGCAATTATTAGTTTTAGATCTACTCCATCTTTGTCATACACAAATAACTAATAATATAATTATTACAGCACTCTCTGTTTTCCTTCAGTCCCACCCCATTGTTTTCAGGCCTGTATAACCAACCTTTTGGGTCTTTGTCACTCAGGTTGTATAACTTTAACATAATGGAGTAAGTTATGGTGGATGACCAATTGAGTGTGAAGTAGTAAACTTAAGTAGTAAACGTAAGGGCTTGGATTTTTATCTTGAATGTGTGAACAGTGTCACTTGGTCACCGGCAGCAATAGAGTAAACAGGATGAAAGGTGGTCTGTATTTCTGTATGATGGGCATGCAAATGTTCTACTCTGCCATCTGTTGTACTATGACATTCACTTCTAGACTTTCAAGAAAAATATCACTGAAATCATGTATGTATGATTTTCAGAACACGTTCTAATCTTTATTTGTGGATGACAACTTCATAAGCATGCAATATTTTAATTTAAAGTGGGGGTGGGAAAAATATGGCTTGTGGTCTGAAGCTGACCTGCCAAACATTACCCTCTGTGACACCAAAAGTCCTGCAATGCAGTGGGGCACTGTGGTGCTGGCCATGCCATTTCCAGCCACTTTAAGTAGTGTGGGGCTACTGTGACACACAAACAGCTTGCCGGCCTCAGTACTCTGCTGCACAGCTGACCAGGAGCTACCTGTGTTAAGAGCCTCCTGGCCAGGGCCAGAGCCTGAGTCTCTCACCCCTTTCTACACCCCAAAATCCCGCCCAGGTCAAAAACTTCTCTCCCATATCCTGTAAAGAGCAAATCATGCCAGACCAATCTGATAGTTTTTTTTGACAGGATAACAAGTCATCTAGATAAGGGAGAGTGGTGGATGTGGTATACCTAGACTTTAGTAGGGCATTTGACACAGTCTCACGTGGTCTTCCTATCAATAAACTAAGCAAATATAACTTAGATGGGGCTACTATAAGGTGGGTGCATAACTGTCTGGATAATTGTTCTCAGAGAGTAGTTAGTGGTTCACAGTTGTGCTGGAAGGGCATAACAAGTGGGGTTCCACAGGGATCTGTTTTGGGCTGGTTCTATTTAATATCTTCATCAACTCTTTAAATATTGGCATAGAGAGTATGCTTATTAAATTTACAGATGATACCAAGCTGGGAGGGATTGCAACTGCTTTGTGAAGGATAGGCTTATAATTCAAAATGACCTGGACAAACTAGAGGAATGGTCTGAAGTGAACAGGATGAAGTTAAATACGAACAAATGCAAAGTACTCCGCTTAGGAAGGCACAATCAGCTTCATACATATAGAATGGGAGTGACTGTCTAGGAAGGAGTACTGCGGAAAGGAATTTAGGGGTCATAGTGGACCACAGTCTGAACATGAGTCAACAGTGTGATGCTGTTTCAAAAAAAGCAAACATAATTCTGGGAGGCATTAACAGGAGTGTTGAGAGCAAGACATGAGAAGCCATTCTTCCTCTCCACTCAGTGCTCATCTGGCCTCAATTGGAGTATTGTGTCCAGTTCTGGGCACCACATTTCAAGAAACATTTGGAGAAGGTCCAGAGAAGAAACAAGAATGTCTGACTCTTTCAGAGTCTAGAGAACATGAGCTATGAGGGAAGACTCAAATAACTGGGCTTGTTTAGTTTAGAAAAGAGAAGACTTAAAGGGGCCATGATAGCGGTTTTTAAGTACCTCAAAGAAGGTCACAAGGAGGAGGGAGAAAAATTGTTCTTCTTGGACTCTGAGGATAGGACAAGAAGCAATGGGTTTAAGCTGCAGCCTGGGAAGTTTAGATTAGACATTAGGAAAAACTTCCTAACTGCCATGGGGGTTAAGCACTGGAATAAGTTAGCTAGGGAGATTGTGGAGTCACCATCACTGGATATATGTCAGAGCAGGTTTGTTAGACACCTACTGTGGATGGTTTAGATGGTGTTTGGTCCTGCCAAGAGGGCAGAGAATTTGACTCAATGGTCTCTTGAGGTCCCCTCCATTTCTAGTGTTCTATGATTCTATGTATCAGAGAGGTGTCCGTGTTAGTCTGTATCTTTGAGAACAGCAAGAAGTCCTGTGGCATCTTATAGACTAACAGATATTTTGGAGCATAAGCTTTCGTGGACAACGACCTGCTTCTTCAGATGCATGAGTCTTTGCCCACGGAAGCTTATGCTCCAGAATATCTGTTAGTCTGTAAGGTGCCATAGGACTTCTTATGATTGTATGGTTTTTCTTTTGCTGTATTAAAACCTAAAACATTCTGGGTGTGTCTACAGCAGGAACTAACTTTGAAGTTTACTTCGAGGTAACCTGCAGAGAGTCTACACAAGTTTTCTCTTATTTTAAAGTTAACTTTGAAGTGGGGAGCGCAACATTGAAGTCCTTACTCCATTCCCAGGAATGTAGACTAGTGCCCTGCTTCGAAATTTATACTTCGAAGTAGGGTGTGTGCAGATGCTCAACTTCGAAGTCTGTTACTTTGAAGTTATACTACGAAGTAAGGAACTTTGAAGTAATTTTTGTAGTGTAGAAATGGCCTCTGGGACATAATATGAATTTTTCTGCTATTGTAAAGCCAACAAAAGGATCACAAGTAACTAGCAAACTTTAACTTCAACATTGTTTGTATTGATTGTGCTGACAAAAATGTAGATAACTACAAACTACTGTCGTGGATTCATTAAAAATGCCTTAGGTAACTACTATGTAGCTAGGTATGCTTCATGTGTGTTTAACAGAGATCAGACAAGGTAGAAACAGTGTAGATAAAATGAGTGAATATTAACCCCTACTTTGGCGTACACTCATTTTGGTTGCAGAAGAGACCAGATACTCAAAGGAAATTAACTACGTAAAGATGCAGGTGAATTCCTTGGGTGATTTACAAAAGCAGTTGAGCACATTAGATTGTATTCATTGTAAATCTCACTAGGAGCCAAATACCATTGTAAATTTAGCCTAGTATGTGTGTAGCCATGAAAGCAGCCATACTGGGCCAGACCAGTGATCTGTTGAGTCCACTTTCCTCTCTGATACTGGTCAGCGTCAAGTGTTTCGGAGGAAATTAACAGAAAAGGGCAATTTTGAATGATCCATCCTCTGTCCAGTTCCCATCTCTGGCAGTCAGAAGTTTTAGGGAGCATGTGGGGTATGTCCTTGATCACCTCTGGGGAATAACCATTGATGGACCTATCTTCTGTAAACTTACCAAATTATTTTTGAACCCAGTTATACTTTCAGCCTTCACTGCAACAAATTCCACAGGTTGATAGTGTGTTATGTAAAGTAGTACTTCCTTTCATTTGTTTTAAACCTTCTCCCTACTAATTTCCTTGGTTGACTGCAGTTCTTGCTTTAGTTACTCCTTCACATAACACAGACCCATTCCTTTCTCCATACCTTTCACATTTTTATAGACCTCAGTCATATCTCTTCCCCTCTTTCTCATCCAACAGTTGCTTTACGTCAGTGATGAGCAGTCACTGCCTTTTATGTAGCAATGCTTATATAAATCCCAGTGTGGAGACATTTGTGGAATAAAACTGACCTTTTTTCCTCACAGTACAGCTTCGGCAACATAGGAAATGCATGGTCCCTCCCATCTTCCCATTTGCCAAAAAGGTCAGGTTTTTGTTTCAGAATGGAGTGTCCACATGGAGGGGTATACCAACTACAGCACTGTAACTGTTCCTCAGTTCTGCTAGTCAAAATTTGTAAAGTGACCCATAAAGTTTTGATTGTCAGAGCCCTGCTATAATAGTCTGGAATAGTCAGGCAACAGAGTTCTGTAATATGCTGAAGCATCAACCTGTGGCAAAAGTTGATATCTAGGGCCAGTCCTCAAGTTCTAGCTCTTCTCAGTCTCCTCTCTCCTCAATTTAGAATACATGACAGAGGCACCTGCTCCTTCATGATTGGAAATGTTAAAATACTTTGAGTACAGGTGAGAATGAAGATGCATACAGAAAGAAGGACCATCATGTTTGTTATACAGAGTCATTTAAACCCCATGGTTGACAGACCTCTTTACCATTCTGTCCTTGACACTCAAAGCCATCAAATGAAAGTCTCTAACGTGTCAGTCCTTGGCTTCTTTGTTACCATTATTTCTAACTAGTCTGCTTCTAAAACTCAGAAGTGTAGAAGAGAGCAAAATTTTCAATTTTCAATCCATGTGCACTTTCTCAATTGCAAATGTAATTCTTTTTGCCTTTTGCTTTCTGTCCTTTCTATTACAAAGGTTTTCACTGAGGTAAGGGATTCAAGCTTCACTCTTACCCATCTAAAATAAGAAAACCAGCAACATTAATGTGTCTTCGGTTTTTACTTGGCCACCTAAAGTCAGGCGTACTACAACCACTCATGTTATGATCACATTAATTTCAATCTCTTTGATACATTATAAACATATATTAAGAACTGGAGAAAATGTTTGCTACAAAATAGTTTTATAGGTTTCAGGGTGAGAAGGAGCCCTTGTGATCATTTAGTCTGACTTCTTGTATGTCAGAGGCCATTAAACTTCCTCAAAATAATTCCTGGAGTAGATCATTTTGAAAAATTGTTAGATTCTCCATCACCACCATGATCTGTGGTAAACTGTCAAATTCTTAATTATTCTGTTAAAATGTGTGGCTTATTTCCAGTTTGAATCTGTCTTGCATCAGCTTCCAGCCATTGGATTGCCATAGCTTTCTCTTTTAAGTTAAAGAGCCCATTATTAAATACTTGTTTGCTTGGTGGGCACTTACTGTAATCATGGAACCCCTTTACCATCTTTTTTTTTTTAGCTAGTAGATTGAGCTCCATGAGCCTATCACTACAAGGTATGTTTTCTAAGCCTTTACTATTCTTAAGCATTTTCTCTGAACCCAGTTTGTCAACATCCTTCTTGAATTGTGGTCAACAGACGTGGACACAGTATTTGAACAGCAGTCACATCACTGCCAGATAGAGATGTAAAATAACCTCTTTACTCCTATTTGAGATTCCCGTATTTATGCAAAATTCTGCTCTTGATCTTTGTACAATAATATATAGTTCTAACTCCTACTTTAGTGACTTCCTGTATATAACTATGTGATAGCCCCTTCTGTCTCTAATTAGAAACAAATTTAAAATGTAAAGGGAACTGAAGAAGGAAACTATAGTCAATCTGCTTCAGTTAGTGTTTCTTCACGTGCTCAGTAACAGCAAATGTTTAATCGTCTCTGTACTACCATATCTCTGTGGTTCGACAACATCCTTGGTCCAGAGATCTCCAGTGTCAGAGATTGCCAGTAGTGGGGCTTACAGACTGTCTGGTGGCCTGGCAGGTCACCATGGCAGTGGGACTGGCAGCAGTGGTGGCTAGCGGATCAGACAGGGGCCAAAGCAGCACAGTCACTGGGGTCGGAGAGTTGAGGAGGAGAGCCTAACAGGGAATCTGCCCCTTCCACCCCACCCCCCATGTAGAGCCCTGACCCTCCCTGGTTTGGCAATGTTGTAGAAATTTCATGTACTGGAGAAAGTTCTAATTATTATTTTAAAGTTATTTTAACTGATATTATAGAACATGTAGTCCTTAATAGTAAAAATAAAGTTGCAGGTACTGTGCAAAATGTAAGAGCACTTGGGTTAAATATTTAAGGATAATTTGTTCTTTCTATCCAACATTGTAAATTCAGCATTGTAAAATAAAACTCCTCTGACAAGCTTAGTTTATTAATGCAGATTAGATTTATGCATGCTATTGTCATGTAGATTAAGTGAGGTAATAGATTTCTTAAATTTTCAAATTTTGACTTTTTTGGTTTATTTCTTTGCATTAGTAAACTAGGGTTGTCACTGGAGCACAATGTGTTCCTTATCATTTTTTCCTAGTTTACCCCATTGATGTACATTGAAGGTTACCTAGTGTGGTGTTTCTTAAACTGTGTTCTGCAGAGCCCTGGTGTTCCATCAACAACTGACTGGTGTGCTGCGAGTTTCTGACACATTTTAAAATATCATGTACTGATGGTATATATTTAATGTTATTAAAACCAGATACAACGTTACTACTTCATTGTTATGATACCTGATTAAATTACTTTATTTTATTTTATTTTGTTGAAGAAAAGCTTTCATAGGTGTTCTGCATTAAAAATATTGTTTGGTGTTCTGTGGTCTCAAAGTTTAAGGAACGCTGACCTAGTGCACTTTAACATGGTACTGTTTCAAACAGCACTATGTTAAAGCATACCAGCGGGTTTACATGGATCTGTGCAAGCATGGTATACCCCACAGAGCTCTTTTCTCCTTTAGTATCAGTTCCTCTGACTCAAGTTTTTACATTTTTTATTTTTCCTTTAAAGGCAAATCCTCCTCCAATATTGGTGAATACAGATGATTTGGAGACACCAGCATACGTAAGCTTGTATTTGCTTTCAGTTATTTTGTATATTTAGAATAAAATATGAATACACAAGTGTTTAGTTTTTGTTCTGTCACTACAAAGAGAGCATACTTCATAACCTGGTCTGTTGTAAAGTTTTCTTTGTTGCCTGGAGAATCTCATATGTTACAGAGCACAGTATCTTGAATTTATGCATGGTTCAAAGATAGTAGAATACTGACCATATGTTTTAAACATCATTTACCACCTTAGAATTTCTTTTGTTTGTTTCACATTTTTCATTAGGGTGAAATAAATAGACCTGTTCACTACTGTACTTCTCCTAGGTCATGTGGTTCTCAAATTATGGGATGAACTTCCCAAGTGAGGCACAGAAATGTGTCAAAGGAGGCATGAGCTGTGTTTTGTGTGATGTGTAGGTTTTTTAAGATTGCTGGCTGGGACTTGTGCAGAAGGACCATGCACACCTGGAAGGTAGGGAAAAAGGAGATAGATAGGGCTGCCATCTGGAGCCCCACAACCAGAGTTTCCTTTTCCCATCCCCCAGTCCCTCACCGAGAAGTAGAAGTGGTGGGGCTCCAGCTCTCATCCTTATAGTAATATCAGCACTGAAGAAGTAAGGGTGGCAGTGGGGCATTAATCTGCTGTAAAATCACATGATGGCATGGCACTATCTTCAGAGATGGGGCCCAGCCAGCAGCTGCTGCCCTCCACTTGGCCTCTCAATGTACATGTACTGGAGAAGGCAGATATCAGCCATTTATGTTCATATTTGCAAATATTCTGTTAAATCAATGACCAGTTTAGCTCCAGGTGGATTGTGAAGCAAAGTAATACAAGCCAGCGTAAGCCTTCCTTGAGTGCTCATTCTTCACTTGGATCATTTAGTGATCTGCTGATTGTTTTGATGTCAGTTTGTGCATCTTTTGTGGTTATTTTTTTTTAAACTCCAAGTGATCTTTTTATTGGTAAGGCTAAGATTTATGTCACAGAAGAGGCAGGTTTTTTTAATTTCTTGGGCAGCTGTGGCAGTGTTACATAGAATACTACCACTGGAACGGACCTGGCAGTTAGGAAGTCTTTTCTAATGTCTGACTTGACTCTCCCCTGCAGCAATTTAAGCTGATTGTTTCTTATCCTAGCATCAGAGGTCAGTCTCCTCTAATCTCTCCAGTCTTCTCTGACTTTTCAAAGATGATGATGATGATGGCTTCAGATATCTCCTCAATCAGCTTATTGAATGTTCTAGGATTTAATCAGACATCTAACTTTTCTAAGTAATTTTTAATTTTTTCTACTTCTTATACACAGTCAGGTTGTCTCCCACACTGAAGATATGATTCCCTGATTTAAAGTTACCTGTGAAGCCACTGTTCAAGTATCAGAGGGGTAGCCGTGTTAGTCTGGATCTGTAACAGCAAAGAAGGGTCCTGTGGCACCTAATAGACTAACGGAAAAGTTTTGAGCATGAGCTTTCGTGAGCACAGACTCACTTCATCAGATGCTGGTCTTGGAAATCTGCAGGGCTGGGTGTAAATAAGCCAGAGCCAGGGTGGGGATAACAAGGTTAGCTCAGTCAGCAAGGGTGACGCTTACTACCAGCAGCTGATCTGGAGGTGTGAACACCAGGGAGGGGAAGCTGCTTTTGTATTTAGCCAGCCATTCACAGTCTTTGTTTAAGCCTGAGCTAAGGGCATCGAATTTGCAGATGAATTGTAAGTCAGAAATTTCTCTTTGGAGTCTGGTCCTGAAATTTCTTTGCTGTAGGATAGCTACTTTTAAGTCTGCTACTGTGTGGCCTGGGAGATTGAAGTGCTCTCCTACGGGTTTTTGTATATTGCCATTTCTGATATCTGATTTGTGTGCGTTTATTCTTTTACGTATGCCAGCTCTGCCCACATATCTACACCAGTAACACCATTACGGGACCTAATCAGATCAGCCACACCATCGTGGGTTCATTGAGCTGCACATCTACCAATATAATTTATGCCATCATGTGCCAGCAATGCCCCTCTGCTATATACATCGGACAAACTGGACAGTCTCTACGTAAAAGAATAAATGCACACAAATCAGATATCAGAAATGGCAATATACAAAAACCCATAGGAGAGCACTTCAATCTCCTAGGCCACACAGTAGCAGACTTAAAAGTAGCCATCCTACAGCAAAGAAATTTCAGGACCAGACTCCAAAGAGAAATTTCTGACTTACAATTCATCTGCAAATTCGATGCCCTTAGCTCAGGCTTAAACAAAGACTGTGAATGGCTGGCTAAATACAAAAGCAGCTTCCCCTCCCTTGGTGTTCACACCTCCAGATCAACTGCTGGTAGTAAGCGTCACCCTTGCTGACTGAGCTAACTTTGTTATCCCCACCCTTGCTCTGGCTTATTTATACCTGGCCCTGCAGATTTCCAAGACCAGCATCTGATGAAGTGAGTCTGTGCTCACGAAAGCTCATGCTGAAAACTTTTCTGTTAGTCTATAAGGTGCCACAGGACCCTTCGTTGCTGTTACAGATCCAGACTAACACGGCTACTCCTCCGATACTTGTTACAGTCTGTGACTGAAAATGACAGTCCACAACTACTTAAAACAAGCAGCTAAGGAGGCTCCAGCTGCTCTCAGCAGCTCTGTCCACAGCACAGCCATGCTAGACAGTTTCACTCATGCCCAGCTTGTGGGGTTTTTGAAAAGTGCAAGCCATAGAAGATGTACCCACCGAGGACAGGGTAAGAGGCATCTATTCATGTTACTTCCTCACCCAGAAGAAAATGGAGCTGGAGAGCCTTACTAGATCTCAGAAATCTAAACCAGTATGTTCTTTGTCAAAGATTCAAGATTGTGACATTAGCCTCAATCATCCCAGCACTATAAAAAGAGGATTGGCTGTCCACTGTAAAATTACAGGATGCTTATTTTCATGTTGCTGTCCACCCATCGCACAGATTCATGATAGCAAAACTACACTTCCAATATATGGTGCTGCCCTTCAAGCTGTGGACAGCACCAATGGTTTTCTCGGAGGTCCTGGCACTGGTTACCACATGTCTAAGGACAAAGGGAGTAACTGTCTTTTCAACCTAGATGACTGTGTAATAAGAAGCCACCCCTTAGTTCAGAACTAACAGACAACAGCTGTGACCAAAGCGCCATTCTTCGGTCTGGGTCTATACGTAAACCTGTCAAATTGCACCTTGAAATCATCTTGCACACTCAGGTTCGCAGGGGCACTTTTGGATTGCCAGACACCTACAGCCTCGCTGTCCTTACACAGACTACAGGCGATCCAAGACCTCGTCATGCTGTAGGTCAATCTCAGCATAACTGCCAGACAATGTCTATGTCAACTAGGCCACATGGCAGCAGCGATATTGGTCACACCCCATGCAAACCACTGGGTGAGACCAATGCAGGCCTCATTCAGAGCAGAGTTCAGGCCCCTGTCTGTCCACTGAACAAAACCCTGAGCATCCCAGCTACAGTCAGAGGCTCCCTCAGTTGGCGGACTCAGCCTCAGAATGTATGCACAGGGGTTTCCTTCCACAGACCCTCTCCAGCTATCTTGCAGATTACCAGCAATGCAATCCTCATAATGATGGACAATACAGCAACAATGTATTGCATTAACAAATCGGGCAGAGTACGCTAGAGAGAGCTCTTCTGAGATGGTGTGCAATTGTGGGAGCGGTGAATTCCTGGACAAAGCCACCTGGTAGCAGCCTACATACCAAGCAAAAACAATATACTTGTGGATGACCTTAGCTGCAATGTCCCTCCCCGTCATGAATGGGAAATCAACAGGTTCACCATATGTCACGTCTTCTGCAGATGTGGGGTTCCAGCCGTGGCTCAGTTTGCTACAAGGGCCTACACATGCTGCCTCCACTATTGCTCTGGACATGGATTTGGCCGCAGTTCACTGGGGGATGCATTCAGCATTGCAGTGGAATGCACCTTCAGCGTATGCATCCCCACCGACACCTCTGATTCAGAGGATTGTGGTCAAGATAAAGCAGGAAAGGGTCTGGGTTATACTACAAGCATCCAGATGACCCAGACAGATCTGGTTTTCTGAACCTTTGCAGCTGTCCAGATGTCCCCACCATCGTCTTCCTCCTGTCTTCTCACTCTCAGAACGGGTCCATCTGCTGCCTTCAACACCATGTGGTGTTCCTCATAGGATTGTGGATTCAGAGCTGCACTGCCCACCTTAGGTCCCAATGACCCTCATAAACAGTAGGCAACCTGCAACAAAGAACGCTTAAACGAACATTAAAAATTAGCAGCACTTCACAATGTGGTTCTCCCTCTCACAACACCACCAATCAAAGAATCAATGCCTGCATGGGACCTCAGTTTGGTCTTCAGGGCCCTAACTCTCAAATCCTTCAAGCCGATTGCCACCTGCTCTTTGTTGCATTGTCTGTGAAACTAGATTTATTTGAGGCGTGAAGGGTGGGAGCCTTTGGTGCAGTACTGTCCAAACCACTGTTTTCAACTTTTTACAAGGACAAAGTGGTCCTCTGCAATCACCCAAAAATTCCTCCCAAAAGTACTTACCTCTTTCTACTGTAACAAGCCAACATACTTAACGGTCTTCTTCCCTAAACCACATACCGATGATGACAGGCTTGCATACCCTCAATATAGAATCATAGGGCTGGAAGGGACCTCAGGAGGTCATCTACTCCAGCCCCCTTGTTCAAGCAGGATCAACCATCACTAAGTCATCCCAGCCAGGACCTTGTCAAGCCAGGACTTAAAAACCTTGAGGGATGGAGAATCTCCCAGCTCTCCTATGCAGTGCATTCCAGTGCTTCACCATCCTCTTGGTGAAGTAGTTTTTCTTAATATCCAACCTACACCTTTCCCTCTTTAACTTCAGGCCATTACTCCTTGTTCTGCCATCTGACACTGCTGAGAACAGTTTCTCACCCTCCTCTTTAGAGCTCCCCTTCAGGAAATTGAAGGCTGCTATTAAATCACCCCTAAGTCTTCTCTTCTGTGAACTAAACAAGCCCAAATCCTTCAGCCTATCCTCATAGGTCTTGTGCTGCAGCCCCATAATCATTTTGTTGCCCTCCGCTGAACCTGCTCCAGCAAATCCACATCCTTTTTATACCGGGGGTTCCAAAACTGGACACAGTATTCCAGATGTGACCTCACCAGAGCTGAATAGAGGGGGAACAACCACTTCTCTAGATCTGCTCGAAATGCTCCTCCTAATGTACCCTAGTATTCCGTTAGCCTTCTTGGATACAGGGGCACGCTGTGTACTCGTATCCATCCTTTCATCTACCATAACCCCTAGGTCCCTTTCTGCTGTACTGCTGCTTAGCCAGTCGGTCCCCAGCCTATAACAGTGCTTGGGATTCTTCCACCCCAGGTGCAAGACTCTACACTTCTCCTTGTTAAACTGCATCACATTTCTTTTAGCCCAGTCCTTCAATTTATCCAGGTCACTCTGGATTCTTTCTCTATCCTCCAGCATGTCTATCTCTGCCTCTCCCCCTAGTTTTGTGTCATCTGCAAACTTGCTGAGGGTGCAATCCAGTCCCTCATCCAGGTCATTAATAAAGATGTTGAACAACACCGGCCTCAGAATCGAGCCTTGTGGTGCTCTGCTTGAAACCGACCGCCATTTGGATATTGAGCCATTGACCACTATGCTTTGGGCCCAGCCATCAAGCCAACTTTCTATTTATCTTATAGTCCAAGGATCCAATCCATATTTCCTTAACTTACAGACAAGCATGTTGTGGGAGACTATATCAGAAGCTTTGCTGAAGGCAAGGTATATCTCATCCACTGACTTCCCCATGTCCACAGAGCCTGTTACCTCATGATAGAAGCTAATCAGATAGGTCAGGCGGACTTGCCCCTGGTGAATCCATGTTGGCTACTTTTGATCACATTCCCCTCTTCCAAGTGCTTCAAAATGGATTCCTTGAGGATCCCCTCCATTATTTTTCCAGGGATTGAGTTAAGGCTGACCAGTCTGTAGTTCCCGGGACTGTCCTTCTTTCCTTTTTTTTATAGATGGGCATTACGTTTGCCTTTTTCCAGTCATCTGGGATGTCTCCCACTCTCCAAGAGTCTTTAAAGATAATGGCCAAAGGTTCAGCAATGACATCTGCAAATTCCCTCAGTACCCTTTGGTGTATTAAATCCAGACCCATGGATTTATGTACATCTAAGTTTTCTAGATGGCCCAGAACTTGTTTCTTCCCCACAGGTGGCTGCCCTCCACCTTCCCATACTGCATTGTCTGGGAACGTAGTGTCGGAGTTGACTTTGTCCGTGAAGACTGAGGCAAAAAAAGCATCGAGTACTTCAGGTTTTCTTACATCTGTCACTAGGCTACCTTTCTGATCCAGTAATGGCTTCACACCTTCTCTGATAACCTGTTTGTCAACATACCTGTAGAAACCCATCTTGTTACCCTTCATATCCCTTGCCAGCTGCAGTTGCAATTGTGTTTTCTCTTTCCTGATTACTCCCTGGCATTCTCCAGCCTTGTATTTATACTCCTCCTTAGTCAGCTGTCCATGTTTCCATTTCTTGTATGCATCCTTTTTGAATTTAAGCTGACTAAGGATTTCCCTGTTAAGCCAAGCTGGTTGCCTACCAAGTTTGCGTTTCTTACTGTGCAGCGGGATGGTTTGTTCCTGTGCCTTCAGTAAGATTTCTTTAAAATACTTCCAGTTATCTTGATCTCTTTTCCCCTTCATCTTTGTTTTCCAAGGGATCCTGCTCATCAGTTCTCTCAGGGAGTCGAAATCTGCTCTTTTGAAATCAAGGGTCTGTATGTTACTGCTCACCCTTCTTCCTTTTGTCCAGATCCTGAAAGCTATGATCTTATGGTCACTGCAGCCCAGATTTCCACCCATTTCTATTTCTCCTCCTAGTTCTTCCCTGTTTGTGAGCAGCAGGACATCCATCAGGCCTTGGCCTTCTACCTGCAGAGAATACAGCCATTTTGAAAGCCGCCTCTGCCAAAAAGTCCTTGACTATGATAAGTTTAACAGAGAACCTCCAGTGGGCGTTGTGCCCACTCCACATGTGCAATGGCCAATTCTACAGCCTTCCTTGGAGACATGTTGACTGACAGCATTTGCAGAGCAGTGACGTAGGCGTCTGCTCACACTTTTTCATTCAGTGTTACGCCCCACAAACCTATTCTGACTCAGTCTACCTTCATCTGATCTATATTATTATCATCCAGTGTACACCATCCAAAGGACCCCACCTGTAAGCAACGTCACTCCTTCGTAGTCACCTAAAGATGGAGTACCCACGGGGGACACTCAAAAGAGAGGTTACTCTCTCTGTGCAGTAACTGGAGTTCTTTGAGATGTTGTCTCAGTGGGTGCGCCACTGCCCACCTTTCTCCCCTCCGCTTCAGATTCCTGCTTGTCTTCCGGGTTAGAGAAGAACTGAGAAGCTGGGTACCTGTGCGTTCACAGTGAGTGTCACAGGTGTCTTGTGCCTGTGCACTGTGTACATGGGCAGCTGAGGGAGGGACACTGCTACCTACAGATCTGCAGCCAGGGTGCACTGGCACTGACACACCTAAAAGTGGAGCACCCATGGGACAACATCTCAAATTCGAGTTACGGCACAGGATGAGTAACATCTCCTTCTCAGCTTAATAACATAAGCATCCATTTTCTTGTCTGCTTGTTTCCGCTTTTTGATTTTATTGGAAACTATTCAGAAAAGGGAAACAAAATAATCTAATCTATTAGAGGTCTCTGAAGGGGAAAATAAACATGGATAAGAGGGATCCAGTAGCTATAGTGTACTTGGATTTCCAAAACAAAAAGCAGTCAAGTAGTGCTTTAAAGACTAGCAAAATAGTTCATTAGGTGAGCTTTTGTGGGACAGACCCACTTCTTCAGACCAGAAAGCCTTTGACAAGGTCTCTCACCGAATTAAATTAAGTTGTCATGCGATAAGAGGGAAGATCCTTTCATGGATTGAGAACTGGTTAAAAGGCAGGAAACAGAGGGTAAGAATAAATGGTAAATTTTCAGAATGGACAAGGGTAACTGGTGGTGTTCCCCAAAGGTCAGTCCTAGGACCAATCCTATTCAACTTATTCATAAATCATCTGGAGAGAGGAGTAAACTGTGAGTGGCAAAGTTTGCAGATGACACTAAACTGCTCGAGATGGTTAAGACCAAAGCAGACTGTGAAGAGCTTCAAAAGGATCTCGCAAAACTAAGTGATTGGGCAACAAAATGGCAAACGAAATTTAATGTGGATAAATATAAAGTAATGTATACTGGAAAAAATAACCCCATCTACACATATAATATGATGGGGGGCTAATTTAGTTGTAACTCATCAGGAGAGAGCTCTTGGAGTCGTCATGGATGGTTCTCTGGAAACAGCCACACAGTGTGCAGTTGCAGTCAAAAAAGCAAACAAGATGTTAGGAGTCATTTAAAAAAAGGGCTAGAGAATAAGATGGGGAGAATACCTTATTGCCCTTAAACAAAATCATGGTAAACCCACATCTTGAATACCATGTATGTATGTGGTCACTTCATCTCAAAAAAGATATATTGGCATTAAAAAAGGGCAACTAAAATGATTAGGGGATTGGAACGGGTCCCCTTTGAAGAGGGATTAAAGAGGGTAGGACTTTTCATCTTAGAAAAGAGGAGACTGGGGGGATAAGATAGAGGTATGTAAAATTATGAGTGGTGGGGAGAAAGTGAGCAATGAAAAATTATTTAATTGTTACCATAATGTCAGAACTAGGGGATGCCAAATGAAACTAATGCGCAGCAGGTTTAAAACAAATAAAAGGAAATTCTTCACACAGCACGTAGTCAAAATATGAAACCTCTTGCCAGAGGAGACTGTGACAGCTAGGACTAAAACAGTGTTTAAAATTTTAAAAAGCTAGGTAAGTTCATGGATGTTAGGTCCATTAATGGCTATTAGCCAGGACGGGTAAGCAACGATGTGCCTAGCCTTCGTTTGCCAGACGCTGGAGATGGATGGCAGGAGACAGATCGCTTGATTGTTACCTGTTTGGTCCACTCCCTCTGGGGCTCCTGGTATTGGCCATTGTCAGCAGATAATACTGGTCTGGTGGACCTTTGGTCTGACCCAGTATAGCTGTTCTTGTGTTCATCTGAATAAAATAATGTCAGTGCCTATATATTAATAAACACTTCAAGTGTAGTGCAGAATCAAAAAAAAAAAAACTCTTCAAATTCAAAATTAACTAAAACTTACCTTAACTGCAATATAAAAAATGAGACGGCACCATACCAGTAGTTAATGGTTAACGCAATGACACTTTTTAATCTGTTGTTCACTTTTGAAGACCATTAAGAAATTTTAAAAACAAACGTAAGCAAATAAATGCAATTTTAATTTGTTGAGACAAATACCATTTCCCCCTCTCAAGCTCAAAAAATTCTAGGTTTGAAAGATGAAGGAACACAGTGTTTCCATTTCCAGCTATTACGCTGTTTTGTTTTTAATACAATGAGGCTACGTCTACACAAGCCCCAAACTTCAAAATGGCCACGCAAATGGCCATTTCGAAGTTTACTAATGAAGCGCTGAAATGCATATTCAGCGCTTCGTTAGCATGCGGGCGGCCGCAGCACTTTGAAATTGATGCGCCTCGCCGCCGTGCGGCTCGTCCCGACGGGGCTGCTTTTCGAAAGGACCCCGCCTACTTTGAAGTCCCCTTATTCCCATCAGCTCATGGGAATAAGGGGACTTCGAAGTAGGCAAGGTCCTTTCGAAAAGGAGCCCGGTCGGGGCGAGGCGCATCAATTTCGAAGTGCCGCGGCTGCCCGCATGCTAACGAAGCGCTGAATATGCATTTCAGCGCTTCATTAGTAAACTTCGAAATGGCCATTTGCGTGGCCATTTCGAAGTTTGGGGCTTGTGTAGACACGGCCTGAGTGTTGAAAAGCCAGCTTTGCAAAGATAAGTAGAAGAAAAGGGAATGATCAAATACAGTGCTGCTTCTCCAACTTTGTGGTAAAGGGAGAGGTATTTTACACAAATCTTTTCCAGGCTTATGGTTTTGAAATCATCCTATGCACTTGAATCACTCTTCAATGTGATGGCTTGACTAGGTAGAATATCGCTGGGTAAATATAGTAACATGGATCGGGAATTGGTTAAAAGACAGAAAACAAAGAGTGGGAATAAATGGTAAATTTTCACAATGGAGGAGGGTAACTAGTGGTGTTCCCCAGGGGTCAGTCCTGAGACCGATCCTGTTCAACTTGTTCATCAATGATCTAGAAAATGAGGTAAGCAGTGAGGTGGCAAAGTTTGCAGATGACACCAAGTTGTTCAGGACAGTCAAAAGCAAAAGGGATTGTGAAGAACTACAAAAAGATCTCAGCAAACTGAGTGATTGGGCAGCAAAATGGCAAATGAAATTTAATGTGGGTAAGTGTCAGGTAATGCATGTTGGAAAAAATAACCCAAATTACACGTACTACATGATGGGGTCAAATTTAGCTACGACAGATCAGGAAAGGGATCTTGGAGTTATAGTGGATAGTTCTCTGAAGACATCCACGCAGTGTGCAGCGGCAGTTAGTAAAGCAAATAGGATGTTAGGAATTATTAAAAAAGGGATCGATAATAAGACAAAAGATATCATACTTCCCCTATGTAAAACTATGGTACGCCCACATCTTGAGTACTGCGTGCAGATGTGGTCTCCTCACCTCAAAAAAGATATATTGGCATTAGAAAAGGTTCAGAAAAGGGCGACTAAGATGATTAGGGGCTTGGAAAGGGTCCCATATGGGGAGAGGCTAGAGAGACTGGGACTTTTCAGTTTGGAAAAGAGGCGATTGAGGGGCGATTGATAGAGGTATATAAAATCGTGAATGGTGTGGAGAAAGTGAATATAGAAAAATTATTTACCTTTTCCCATAATACAAGAACTAGGGGACACCAAATGAAATTGATGGGTAGTAGGTTCAAAACTAATAAAAGGAAATTTTTCTTCACACAGCGCACAGTCAACCTGTGGAACTCCTTGCCCGAGGAGGCTGTGAAGGCCAGGACTCTATTAGGGTTTAAAAAAGAGCTTGATAAATTTTTGCAGGTTAGGTCCATAAATGGCTATTAGCCAGGGATAAAGTATGGTGCCCTAGCCTTCAGAACAAGGGCAGGAGATGGATGGCAGGAGATAAATCACTTGATCATTGTCTTCTGTTCTCCTTGTCTGGGGCACCTGGCATTGGCCACTGTCGGCAGATGGGATGCTGGGCTGGATGGACCTTTGGTCTGACCCAGTATGGCCATTCTTATGTTCTTATGTTCTAACAGTAAACCCTTGCTTTATGTGTCTTCAGGTTTGCTAAACTTGCTTAAACACGAGTTTCACACAACTCAACGACGTGTGGCTGTCAGCCTGCTTAGCTTCCCACATCTGCGGGCAGCTAGGCAGGCCAAGAGCCCCTTTCCCCTGCCTTCCCAGAGTAGTGCTAGGCACCGCTCTGGGAAGGTACGGGGAAGACTTTTAGCTTGTGTCTCTGCCTGCTGCTGCAGGCAGCCAGGTGGGCTAAAACTTCCATCCTAGAGTGGTGCTGTTGTCAAATTGACAGCGGCCCCACTCTGGGAAAGTGGGGAGAAGAATTTTAGCCCCTCTAGCTTGCTGCTGCTGCTGCAGGCAGCTAGGGGGGCTAAAAAACCACTTGTGCCCCCCCCTCCACCCCCCACTGCCCCACCTGAGCCCCAGCCTATGCATGGGACTCCCAGCCCCTGGTGCGCTACAGCTCCGCATGGGGCTCGGGCTCCAGCCCCCAGTGTGGTACATGGGGCTTTGGCTCCAGCACCCTGCCCGCTGCCCCTGTGGACTCTGCTCCAACCTCCACATGTCCTCATTTCTAGTTTTATCATTAATATCTTGGCAATTAACTAAAATCCTAATGTAACTTTCTGTTCTCTCTTTAAAATAAAGTAGCAGGACCTGCCCATTTGTGGTGGCTACAGCTGAGCTACTTATTTGAATAGGTAGAATTTGTTGTTTCTAATATGTAAGTCAACATACATCCTGTTGGGTTTTCAATGAAGTTCTAGGCCGGTGGGTTTAAATATCTCTTGCAGCAGCTGCAGCAAGCGGTGTGACCCGTTGGGTGTGCAGTGTAAGGCGGAGAGGCAGGAAGCCCTCACCTAGCCGGCTGCCCTCCTTGCTAGGGGGAACAGTAGGTGTGTGTGAGGCTGTATCCTGGCTGGACCCCAACTTGGCTGTGGGCCACCTGCTTCTGTTCTCCCAGTGGTCCACTGGGGCTGGAACTCAGGGTCCCTTCTCCTGGCCAGTGGGAGGGGTGAGCCCAGCCAAGATATGGTGCCTGGGTAGTCAACCCTTCCCTTGGGGGTGTATGCTCCTTCCCACTCCCATGTTCCCACCAACACTGCTTAATAGGGTGCCCCCACCTACCCCTTTGGATGGTCCTCCCTGCACCCCTCCTCTGTGGGTAGCCCTCCCTGCGACTTCCCCTCAGGCAGCAGTCAACCCTGTGCACCCCCTACCGCACCACCAGGCAACAGTTACCCCTGCTCCTTTCCTGCCACAGATGTAAGGTAACCATATTCCCCTGTCCCAAATAGGGGACAGGGAGGTATATGGGGGAGGAGAAGATAAGTGGGAGCCCTGGGGAAGCCGCAGCTGCTGCTGATCCCCTGGAGCCCTGGGGAAGTGCCAGCCCCCTGCGCTCCCTGGGAGTCCTGGGGAAGAGACAGCTACCAGTGATTCCCCTACTTCTCTGAGGCTCAGGGAATTGAGGTTGGGGGGCGGGGGGGAAGGCCCAGATATGGAACTGTGAGTTCCTTTTAAAGAAATAAGTCGGGATGCCTTTTTCCCACCCAATACGGTGCGAATGGTCACACTACACAAGCACCAGCCTTGCTGAAGCTCGGATTTAAAGTGAGTATATCGTACTTAGTCTGTTAGAGAAGGGGCACGCTGGGAAGCATACAAGGTGACAGTGGAATCTGTGTCAGTCTATAGAGATGGGAGTAAGTCATCAGAGTACTGAGCATATATTCTCTGCTATGTAGAGTGTAAAATTCTACAGAACCTGTTTTTATTTTCCTTCATTTAGGTTAATGGAACAGATGCAGATTATGAATATGAAGAAATTACACTTGAAAGGGTAATATTCTAAATGGTATTCTATAAATTGTACTTGGAAGGAAATTCATACCATTTATATTTTGAGTGATGGGTCTCTCGATTACCTGCAGTTAGACAACAATCCTCTTTATTCTTTGATCTAGTAATTTAACCTAAATATGAAATACATTGGATAGGAGTATGAAAGGCATACTAATTTTATTAGAGAGATAACTGAGTTAGTCTGGGTCTTCAAAAACAGGAAGTCATCCTGTGGTACCTTAAAGACTAACAAATATTTTGGAGCATAAGCTATTGTGGGCAAAGACCCTCTTCATCAGATGCAAATTTTATAGTTTTTGCACACACCTGATATTCTTAATTTAATGTCATTTTTGAGCTAGAAATTTTATAGCCATTCTAACACAGCTCTCTTGTGAGTTTTATCAAACAGTATAGACCAGGGCTTAGTTTGTGCTACGGCTTTACAATGACTGAGTCTCAGGACTTACAGGCTTTCAGTTCATAGTTCTGTAACCCTGGGCTTGCCTTACCTGTTACAAAAATGAAAAGATTGATTTGAACCCTATCACCATTTTAGTAGAGCCCTGCAGATCTCTGGGATATCATCTTTGTATCCTTATCCACGAATGTGGATGCAGATAATCTGTTGTTCATTTTTTGTGGATAGAAAATTTGTATTTAGAACCTTGCTCATTTATTGATATCCACGGTCATCCATACCCACCGATGTCAATGCAGATGTCTATGGTGTATTTTTGCAGATGCAGATACAAATTTTGTATCTGCTTAGGCCTTTACTGTCAAGTTAAAATTGAGCCCTGGTATAGCCTGCACAAGTAGTGAAGTCTTTCTACCAAGTGCTTTTGTACTTCTCCTTGGGTGAGACAAAAATCCTTAGATGTTGCCATTAAACCATACATTTTGATATCTGTGTACATACTAGATTCTTCAATATCATGACTTGATTTCCTTGTCTACCTATTTAAATAAACATTTTAACTGAATAACAGAGAATTCATTACAATATGCTATTATGTTACTTTATATTGTAGACTGAAAATCTAAAGAGTAATATTAAATCATGATTGTATTTGACTATATATTGGTGCAGTGCTCTGGCAATATATTTAAATAAATTTGTTTTGATTTTGAGATTTTTTGGATGTTTGACTACTGTGAAAACTTCAGATTTTTAAAATCTTAAAACCATAAGCATAAAAGTGGCATTACAGTTATTGTGCATGTTGCTCTAATGGACCCATGTATTGCAGTTAGAACAAGGCTTTTGGCATCTGTATTGCAGTGGTATTTTTGTGCTCAAGATTGCTGGGCTTTGTTAACTGAGAATTCTCTGTTTAACCATGAAACTCATTCGTCATTATTTCCGTTGTCCTTCCATGAGCTTGCATTCCTCTTAGAGGCATAGCATTAGCAAACAAGCCTTGCAGCATTTTATTTTTAAATGACAGATAAACAAATAATAAATCTAACAGAATGGTAGCACTCAGTAAACAGCACAAAGTGGGAGACCCAAATTTTGTCAATGCACAAAGGCTACCTCTACACTGGCCTCTCCCTTCTGTAAGGGGCATGCAAACGCGGCATATTGAAAGTACAAATGTACAAACGAGGTGCTAATTTGCATAGTCAGTGCCTCGTTTGAATAATGGCAGCCACTTGCTGTTCCAGAAGAACTGCTTTTGAAATGCAAAACAGCTGTGTAGACAGGGTTCTTTCGAAAGGAGCCCTGTTTTTGGCAGCACCCTTTTCCTGAAAGCAATTAGGAAGAAGGGTGCTTTCAAAAGTGGCACTTCCTTTCAAAGGAACCCTGTGGCTGGAAATACCATCATGCTGACCCAAAGGATGTAGTCTCTAATGAAACTTTGTGAGAGGTCATGCTGGTGATTAATGTGCAGTGCAAGTGGGAAGCAGTCAGCTCATAGGATGAGCTGTGAGTGCTTTTAAATAAATGCTGTTTATTTTTCAGGGAAATTCAGGGCTTGGCTTCAGCATTGCAGGTGGCACAGACAACCCACACGTTGGAGATGATTCAAGTATTTTCATTACAAAAATCATAACGGGGGGTGCAGCTGCTCAGGATGGAAGATTACGGTATGTTTAACAGTTACTGAATGCAGTTCCTTTCCTTAGAAAGGAAAGGGCACCACAGTTTGATGTATTGTTTTATTTTCCTTCTACAGTAAACTCTGTTTTAAATACCCTTCAATCAACCAGTACTATCAAATAACCGGCACTGCCACCAGGTGCTATGCAAGTGCCTTGATTTCTTCTTCGAGGGCAACTGCTGCTTGCAGGCAGCGAAGGGATCCTGTCCCTCCTGAGACATCAATTCTGCTTCTCCTTCTTAAGCAGGGACTGGTGCTGGGATGTGGGTGGGGAGCTGAGATGAGGCTGCTGCATCCTCTGCTCCCCATCCCTGCTTGGGCTAAAGAGGCTCCAGGGCTGCTCTGCAACTGCTGCCAATGTGCAGGGGAGGGGGGAAGGAGAGAGCACGCCCCCCTGCCCCTGCCATTACCACTTGCTGCCAGCCTTCCTCCTCCCCCCTTGGGCGGGAGCACAGCCTGGGGTCTGACCCACTGGGGGCTTCTGAACCCCTTTATGAGGGTGGCGGGGCAGGTGGGTTGAGCTTGGGGAGCCAGTCCCCCTGCAGGGCACCACAGGCCAGGGCCTGAGCCACTGAGAGCTGCTTATCTCTACTGGGAAGTGTGGTGGGTTGGGTGGCTGGAGCACAGGGAGACAGCATAGGCTAGGGCTGGAGCTACTGGCCACTGATGTGCAGTGCACAGCAGGCTATGCGGGTGCAGGCGGCACACCAGAGGCCAGACTGCTGAGGGCTTTGGGGAGAGAATGTTGCTGTAGTTTGGACCCAGGGTGGCAAAGGGAGTCCTTTCTGTTACCTGTAATATTTTAGTATCCAACAACCTCCAAGTCCCAAGGCTGCTGGATATGGAAGAGTTTACTGTAATTGTATAATTTAAATGAAGCAATACTCTGATGTGTGTAGAGTTTATTTTGTAAGTATTAGAAATAAGTTTTTACTTAAAAAGAGTTTAGTTTTGTATTTAATCCAGCATCTCTAACCTAGTGATGTCAGTTTTCTCAGTTATATGACATAAATATATTGTGTTAATTTCTTGGTCATCTTAACTCAGTAGGACTGTTGGGGGTGGGGGGAAGGAAGGAAGTATTTTATTTTAAGAGCATTGCTTGTCTAGAAGCCATCATGACAGATTCTCAACCTTAGATCTATCCTGCCAGGGGATTCCACAGTTCCTGTAGAGGCATCTCTATCATCTGTTCCACCCTCACCTTGGGGAAAGAGGCATGGCATAAAGAGGCAGAGAACTCTTTTGGTTATGCACCAGCACAGAAATCTGAGGCACCTCTATAGCTCTCCATTTTGATCAGATCTTGAATAGAGCTGAATTCTGAATACCTTTCCCCTACCCCCCACTGGCCAAGGAGATGGGGAGTAAAAAGTCATCTTTTTCTACACCTGTTCTTTAGGTACCCTAAGTCTGAATTCCATCTGGGTACAGTATATGGCTAGTGATCCAAATTTGGGTTCCGTTTACCAGAGGGTTCCCAAGACAGTCTCTGAATTAAATAACTTTTCTTAAGGTTTGGGGGGAATTAGACATTTGAATGGTTTTCTTTAGAGGGGAAGAAAATTAGAGGGTGCACAAGTTACGGGGAGGTGTCTGGGGCTGAAGTGAGAGGGAGGGAAATAAATAGGGATGTGCGGCAGGGAAGGAAAGATAAGAGGCTCAGATTAGAGGCTGGGAATAGAGAGTGGGAGTGAAGCAAGACATGGAGATGAGTGGCAGGGGGAGAGTGAGGGCAGAGGTTGATGTATTCAGCCAGACTCTCTATCAGTCGTGAGTGATAGCTACATAATGGCATGTTACAGTGCTTCTTTGAGAACTGGAAACCTACACTATGCTTTTCCTCCTATTCTACTACTTCTGTAAATAATCTGCCAGGTGCGCTGGCACAGAGCCACCATGATCTTCACAGACGTATTCTGGCCCCCATCAGTTGTGGTTCATAGACCTTCTCCAGCTCTCCACTTACTCACCAGTCTACTTTTGTACAAGTCTGGATCTGCTCTCACAAGATTAGAGAAAACTCTTGCAATCCCAATCCAAGCCCTTGACTTCAAAGCCTTATGTTTGGCTGGAGATTGAAAGCAGACCTGGTGTGGCAAATTGCTACTTATAGTAAGAGAGATTCCACTAGAACATGCTACCCGATAAAACTGAGATGCATCCTGCTATCGGCTCACTGTGACTCGTTGACTATCATGTCTACGTCAGTTGTTCTGGACTACTTTTCTGCCCTTACAATGCACAAACATCACCTGAATGCAGGTGCACCTGTCAGCTGTCAGTCCTTTTGGAGAGCACCTCAGTGTTGCATCCCATTGCTGCCGACTTTGTGAAGCGTTTACTCAACACCTTTCCATCAATTCTAAAGCCCAGACCTGTGTGTTACCTTAATCTCTTCCTCAGTCCTCTTGATACCACCCTGTGCATGACTGTCAACATGCTCCATCTCCAGTCTCTCGATAAATGTGGCATTCCTGATAGCAAATATTTTAGCCAGATGGATCAGTGAGCTAGCAGCCATGATGGCTGATACACCTACATTATATTCCACAAGGAGAAAGTGTCCATTCAGCTCCATCCTAAATTCCTCCCTAAAGTGTTGTCGGGAATTCGACCCGAACCTGTGTATCTACTTACCTGTTTTCTCTCTTGAACAGTACACCTTCTCCACTGAGAGGGTCCTATACTCCTTGGATGTACATCATGCATTAGCATTCTATCTTCTTGGACCTCAAGCATTTTGAATATCGCTGAAGTTCTTTTATGCCATTGCTGAATGGTTCATGGGTCCAGCCCTCTCCTTTCAGTGAATTGTCAAATGGTTCTCTAGGTACATTTGCAATACTACAACTAGTCTGTACCCACCCCTGGTAGAATTACTATTCACTCTGTGCAAGTGCAAGCTGCCATGTCAGCCTCACTAGCAGATGTGCTATGGGAAAAGATATGTGATACAGCCATCTGGTGCTCCAGCCGCACCTTCATAAGCATGTATGCATCATACAAATAAGTGTCAGCTGCAGACACAGCAGTTAACCAAGCTATACTGAGGACCACTCTTTGACTAGCATCTCTTCAGTCACTTCTACACTGATAACTCTTGTGAGTCAAATGTGTGTGTGGAATATGCCCAGGGACCACCTCTAAAAGAAGAGGAGGAAGAGGTTACTTACCTATAACTGGAGAATCTTTGAGAGGTGTGTGGTTCCTGTTTCTATTTCTCTACCTTTCTTACGTCCCTCAGACTGTACTTACAGATGACAAGAGGCAGACTCAAGGTTTCAACCCGCACTGCCTATTAAATCCTCATATGGGAGCATGCACACGTGTGTGTCAATGGACACTTGGTCAGAAACATTTCTAGGCTCAGGAACATGATACTCATGCACGCTTATGTGCAAATTACAGATGGGGACACACATCTTGAAGAACCTCCTGCTACAGGTAAGTACCTGCTTCCTTATCAGAAGACAGTTTTGATCTTGAGTTGTAAACAAAATATTCGTTATAATTTATTATAGCCTTTGTAATTGAACTTGTTCACTTCGCATTTTCAGTAATGCTTTTATTTTAAAGAATATTTAATCCATGTGGTTTTCAAAATTGTGTGATGCATTTTATTGCATTGATATTGCCATCCAGTTTAAATGCTACTGGATGCCTAATATGTTCAGTTCACTATAATACCTTAACTAAATAAAAATGTTGGTGTCCTCAGGGTTAACGATTGTATATTACGAGTAAATGAAGTGGATGTTCGTGATGTGACACACAGCAAAGCAGTTGAAGCATTAAAAGAGGCAGGATCCATTGTGCGGTTGTATGTCAAAAGAAGAAAACCAGTTACAGAAAAAATAATGGAGATAAAACTTGTGAAAGGGCCTAAAGGTATGTGTCAGGTGTAAAGCTTTTTTTACACAAGAAAGGATAAAGTTGCCTTTAGGTGAACCGCATGTGCTCTTCACTACGTTCCCTAATGACCCCTCCTCAGCATCCAAGAATGTGAAGAGGTGGGCTTGAGTATGCACAACTTTTATTATTTCTTGTTGAGTATGCACAGATTATATTAGTGTACATTGCTGAAGGAATTATGAGGACTGGCAGCATCAGAATAATGCAAATGAAGACATTAAATTTTAACTGTAGTAGTAAAGCTATAAATGGTTCTGGTACACACGTACTTCATAGCAAGCATAATATCTTTCTCTTAATACAAGCAGTTTGCAAAGAGTTACATCACTTCCTTGGTAAGTCTTTAAGAGAAAAACATTGTTCATAGAATTGGAATAAATTTCTAGCTGTTTCCTCAAAGATCGAAAAACTACTTAGAGAAATTATTCTGCTTGTTTCCATACTTAAACATGATGGAACATTGCAAAACTATTCTTTGAAGTGGTAAAATTGGATAGCAGTTTCATTTACTGTAGCTGAGCTTTGTGGCTGCAATTGAGTGATTCACCTACATTTCTCTGTAAATGTTATTTCTCCAGCAAAAATGAAATCTCTCTTTAGGTAGAGTGCTGATCATTTTACTGTGTTTGAAAGAATCATTTAGTGCTTTCATGGCTGTGTTATACATGCTCAGCAACTCGTTTCATGTCAAATTATAATTATTTCTATAGCACTGTAGTTGCCCAGGTCACTAATACATTGTGATTAACATCATATTAATATTAAAAGTTTAAAAGGTGACTGGAAAATAAACTTTATTCTCAAGCAGGACTTGGATTCAGCATAGCTGGTGGTGTTGGAAATCAGCATATTCCTGGTGACAACAGTATCTACGTAACCAAAATTATTGAAGGCGGTGCAGCACATAAAGATGGCAAACTTCAGATTGGAGACAAACTTCTAGCTGTAAGTGAAGTCTGTACTTTCTTTATCGGTATGTGGGGGGAGGAGGGGAAAAAAAAGCCAAGTGTTAAGAGAGCTGTCCCTTAATAAGCTGGGCAAGGCAGATGCATTATCCATACTGTTTCTAGAACTTTAGTACAAATTGTTTCTTACCAAGAAATGTAAATATTTTAGTAAATTCTCCATCGTCAGTGCTTCTCAGTCCAGAAAATCTCTAAGATCTCAAGCTGTTTTAAATATCAGAGAGGTAGCCGTGTTAGTCTGTATCTTCAAAAACAACAAGAAGTCCTGTGGCACCTTATAGACTAACAGATATTTTGAAGCATAAACTTTTGTGAGTAAAGACCTGCTTTGTCAGATGCATGAGGTGGGGGTTCCAGAGGAGGATTTAAAGGTGGGGAGGGTTGTCTCAGTAAACGGGGGGCCAGAGCTGACAAGGTCTATTCAGTCAGGGTGGAAATGGCCCATTATTGGCAGTTAATGTGGAGTAGTGAACATGAAGAGAGGAGAAGGGGTGATGTAGTCTATTCAGTCGGGGAGATGTGGCCAATTGTCAGTTGCTAATATGGAGGTGTGAACATGAAGTGCAGAGAAACTGCTTTTGTAATGGGCCAACCACTCCCAGTCTCTGTTCAGTCCTCGGTTGATGGAGTCAAATTTGCAAATGAATTACAGCTCAGAAATTTCTCTTTCCACTTTATTTTTGAAATAGTTTTTGTTGTAGGATTGCTACTTCTAAATCTGTTACTGAGTGTCCAGGGAGGTTGAAGTGTTCTCCTACAGGTTTTTGTTTGTCACCATTCCTGATGTCTGATTTACGTCTATTTATTCTTTTATATAGAATCTGTCCAGTTTGGCCAATGACCACAACACAGTAACCCTGGAACCAATCTCTGCAACAAACCTCGCTGGCAGCTCTGCTCACATATCTACACCAGCGATATCATCACAGGACCTAACATCAACCATACCATCAGGGGCTCTTTCACCTGCACATCTACTAATATAATATGTGCCAGCAATGTCCCACTGCAATTTACATTGGCCAAACTGGACAGTCCCTATGTAAAAGAACAAATGGACATAAATCAGACATCAGGAATGGTAACATACAAAAACCTGTAGGAGAACACTTCAGTCTCCCTGGACACTCAGTAACAGATTTAAAAGTACATCTATTTCTGAAGTTACTGTGATTGCAAAATTATTATTTTTCTCTTCAAGTATTTTGTAATATCAGTTCCATCCTAAGAAGTGAGCATGCTGCATGCATAGTTGCTGGAGATTATTTTCTTTAGGGCCAGCTCAAGCTTCCAATGGTACTTCACGTGTACTGATATATGGGGCACTGCGGGCCTTGCACCATCTCAGTTCCTCCTTACTGCCTGTATTGGTTGCCAGAATGGCTCCTTGCTCTTGCAGTCTTCCTTTCTCTAGTGGTTTGGACTTCACAATTGTTTTGTGTAGTTATAGCTTCTTAGTTTACTTAGAGTATAGATAGCTGTTCCCACCTTGAGGCACGGAGCCCTAGCCACCAGATTTCAAGCCACACTTCAGTTGCAGCCAACCTGTGCCAATGAGTGACCCACATTCGGCTTACCTCAAGTGCCTTGGAGAAACTCACAATCACATACAACGGAAATATTTGCGAGAGTTCTGGGCCAAGGACTCAAAAAGATAAGTGTGCCTGAATGGTTTGGAGATGCAGGCACCCATAAGATGGGTCTTCAGAGTCCTTCCAGTCCAATTCAGTGCTGCGTAATTTGGCTTTGAGATGAACTGTACTCCCAGCACTGTGCTCTTCCTTCCATTGCTTGCCATTTCTGGTGCTGGAAAAAGAGGCCACGAGAACCAGCATGCAGAGAGAGGGCCCTCTCTGGCATCAGGGGGAAAGGGGAGGTGGGATGACATTTGTGCCAGGCCACTTGTCGTCCACAGAGCCATGTTTGGCTCTAGCAACCTCACCAGGATTGTGGAACCTTGCACCTCCAGGATCTCTCAACTCCAGAGGCTTTTCAGGCCACTAAGGACTTTCTATCCCTCTTCGGGATGGACTTACCATCCCTTCTGGCTCCCCAAGTACCTGTTCCTGCTGAGGTAGGAGACAGAGGAGCGCATAAAATAGTGAGCTACTCAGGAGTAATGCTATCTAGGGGTAAGCTTTCATGGTTCCACTGCAGTATTCTCCAACCTGGCACTGATCACTGACTCCCAGCACCAATTAGAGTCAGAATCTGGTATAGCCCTACCATAATCTCTGGATAAAGAGTTCTCACCAGAATCTGAGATGGAATATGTATTTTTTTCAAAAGCGGTATTGACCTGATTTCAACACCAGAACTTATCTGTGGTGGTTCCCCTGGTATCAGGATTTTCATCCCAGTAGTCATATCCAGTAACACCTGAGAGGTGAATTGTGGTGCTGTGACATCTGGCACCAGATCCAGAGTATGGTACCAATGCTGGCATTGAGGTGGTAGAGTTGATGCAGACAGGGATAGGCTGAGGAGGAGGTACCAGTGCCTTTTGTGCTACTGGCCTCCTTTTCATCATTTCCAGGTGAGCTGGGGCATGCCCTTCTAAACCACTCTTAGCACCATCCTTTTAGAGAGCATCAGGAGCTCCTGAAGAAGGCTGCCATAAACTTGGGTTGTTGAAGTGAAGAAACTGATAGAAACTACTCGCAACTTAGTTGACATCCTGGTCTCTGTAGCCCGCTCTTACTTGGCCCTCCTGGACAGTGAGGCTGTCCAGTCAAAACACTCTGGAAATCTCCTTTTTTTTCTATCTAAAAGGACAGAGAAAAAATATACACCTGAAACATGAGTACCTATATTCTTACTCCCTTTCTGGGTCCTTGGGGGTCATCAATGAATGAAATAGCAAAGTGGTGCCCCCTCCCGCCCCCAAAAAAATAGGGCAACTGTCTAAGTCTCTTTTGGAGGAAAGTTTGTACAACTCACAGCTCTAATTTCACAGATCAAACCAAAATGTCCTATTGGGGAGACCGAACTTTAATTTGTGAGACTCAATGTCCATAGGAGTTTAAGCAGTGGTTAATTGCCATCCTAGAGAAGGGCAAGACAATTGCCAGAAATTTTCTCCTTAGATATGGCTGATTTAGCAGCAAGAACAATGCTGACAGCAGTCACCATAAGGCTGTGTTCATCGCTGCAGCAGCTGGTCTCTTAACAGATAGATGCTGAGCTGCACAGCCTGGCCGTGTCTACACTTGCATTCCTCTTTTGAAAGAGGCATGCAAATAAGGCAAATCGAAAATGCAAATGAGGTATACATTTGCATATTGGTGCCTCATTTGCATATTCTTATTTTGAAATAGCCTCTTTTGAAAGAAGAAATCCAGTGTAGACACTGCTGTTTTGTATGGGAAGGATTCTTTCGAAGATGGGGCTTAGTTTCGAAAGAGCAGTGTCCACACTGGTTTTCTTCTTCTTTTGAAAAAACCTAATTTGAAATTAAAATATGCAAATGTGCTGAATATGCAAATTTGGACACCATTTGCATTTCCAATCTACCTCATTTGCATACTTCTTTCGAAAGAGAATGCAAGTGTAGACACAGCCCCTGAAAGATTCAAGGTCAACAGTGTACTCCCTGGTCTAATACACAGCCTGAGCTCCAGGAGGAATTTCCACCCAAAACCACCTCCCAGGTTCTCAAGACCTTCCAGACATGAGCCTTCTAAGAAGAAAGGAATGGCTTATAAACACAGACAAGGCCACCCATCCACTTCCATCCTTACGGTTGGTCTCAAGTAGGTATCCCCAGTGGGTCTACAGAGGTCTTTTAAAGGTTAATTTGTGCACTGCGTTACCATGGATACAGGAGATTCTTTCATTTTATAGTGGGCCAACACCGCTACCAGTTCACCACTTTTCCCTTCAGTTTACCGGAGGAATCTAGTTGTACGTGAGTGATTTGTTAATCAAAGGGCAATCACAGGCTTCGGTTCAGAGCAGCAGTGGCATAGTGAGGGCCACATATCGAGAGCTGGACATATTAATAAATGAGTAAAAATTGACACTGGTAAACATGGCTCAGGCTGCTAGGTCACACAGCAGCATGTACTTATGTTGTGGGATAAATGCAACTGCATCCAGACCCTTGCAGACGTTGCTGGCATCAGTGTACTGCCTAGGCATGCACCACTTGGATCTGACTCTTATGATCCCATTGGTGGTCTTGGCATCATTGACTTGGTGGATAGACTCTCAATCAGTGATGAGAAGAGAACCTTTTCCATCCTGTGCCCTTTGGTGATCATATTTCCAGACACCTCAGACTCGGGGCAGGGGCGGCCCCCCCATCAGCAATCTCAGAACTCATGTTCTCTGATCTCAGGAAGAGTTGTTCCTGCATAGAAATGTCAAGAAACTTGGGGTTATATTCTTAGGCCACATCTACACTACAATGATCTTTCAAAAGGTGATCTTCCAGAAGATCTTCTTTCGAAAGAGCACATCCACACACCAAAAATGGATCAAAAGGGCAGTCTGCTCTTTTGAAAGAGAGTGTTCATTCAGCCCCACTCTTATGAAAGAACCATCTAGGGAGCGAAAAATGTGGCACCATGAGGACTGTGCTTTCAAAAAAACGGGCCCCACAGTGTCTACACACCTTTTTATGAAAGAATCTTTAGAAGAAGGAGCTCTTCCTCATTTGGGAGAAGAAGGCAGCCTTCAGAAGCAGTGCCACATTCTTTCTAAAGGAATTCGAAAGAGCGCATTTTGTGTGTGGACGCTCCACCTGTTCTTTTGGAAGAGAGCCTGATTTTCCAGAAGGACTTGCTTGTGTAGATGCAGCCTTTACTGTGCTAGATGCTGTTTTTCATCCATCTGGCAAGGTGTTGAGAAATAGCGAATCATTGATATTCTGTGTCAGACATGGGACAGCACATTCATCCGTCCCCATGTTAGTCAGGATGCTATCTGGTTATGGTACTTCTGTGTGAAATGCTCAATCCACCTCCTAGGGAGACTGGAATGTATTAGCTAATCATCTGAGCAGATCCTTTTCTCCTCTCGTCAAGTGATTCTATCACCCAGTGATAGTCAACACTATCTTCCAAAAGTGGGGGACTTCCAGAGTTGACCTGTTTGCCAGGAAGTAGAATAAGAAATGCCTGTTGTTTAATGTGCTCAGTGGTCTCCCTATCTGACACCTTTCTTCTCTCATGGGTATGAGAGCTGATGTGTGCCTTTCCACTGATACCCTTAGTTTACAAGGTCCTTCTAAAGATCAAGAGGATATAAGCAAAACTTATTTCACTGGCTTGAGCATAACTGTGTAAGTATTTGTTTGATGCACTCCTGGATATCTCAGTGATGATCTCACTAGTGCTCCTGTTGTATCTGAACTTGATCTCACAGATCCAAGGCCAGTTACTCTACTCATACTTGTCTCCCTACCCCTGAAGGTGTGGCTGCTGCATGGCTGTATCCAGAGAAGTGAGCCCTGCTCAGAGAAAGTACAGTATGTCTTGGCAGGTAGCCAGACACCATCAGATTCCTGCTTTACCAAGTGGAAAAAATTAATTTGTTGGGCCTCCAAATGGAATTTTTCCTTGTCTCAGTCATCAAATCATAGATGGTTAGGGTTGCAGGCTTTGGTGGTTCACAAGCATCATTTCACCATCATCAATATGAGATGGTCGGGAAAGGTGCATGATGGGCACATTTTTAGGAATTCTGGTCTATTTAGAAAGCTACAGAATGGGACTTTCTTCCCAGACCAGAAAATCACTATTGAAGATATGGGATGCCAAAAGAGATTCTGGGTGATCTAGCTTACCCCTTGCTCCATTGGCTCATGAAGCAATACACAGGCAGTCTGAACCACGGTAAGGAGTAGTTCAACTACAGACTGAGCAAGTACAGATTTTTTTTTTTTTTTTTTTTTTTTTTTTAAAATATGGATATGCACATCTCATAGAGCTGGACGGGACCTCAGGAGGTCATCAAGTCCAGTTCCCAGCCTTCTTGGCAGGACCAAGCACCATCCCCAAGAGATTTATTTATTTATTTATTTTTAAATCTATTTGCCTCAGGCCCCTAAATGGCATCCTCAAAGACTGAACCCTGGGTTTAGCAGGCCAATGCTCAAACCACTGAGCTCTCCCTGCTCCTGAATGGCAATGGAAGAATGGTAGTAGAATGTGCATTTGGCTATTTAAAAGTCAGGTTAAGGGGCCTCCTGACTTGGTTATACCTTACCAACGTCAACAACCCCCTTGTAGTGGCAGTCTGCTTTGTGCTTCATAATTCACGTGACAGCAAAGATGAAAATTTCATGCCAGACTGGAGGGCAGAGGCGGCTCACCTGGCCAGTTACTGTGAGCAGCCAGACATCAGGGCAATAAAGACAGCACAGCAAGGGACACTGCTGTTTAGGGAGGCTTTGGAAAACAGCATTATGAATAACCAGACAGCAACATGACAGTCATGTCTGTTTGTTGCTCTGAAGGACCCCCCTCCCCGCCCAACCTGTAAATGATGTGTGCTTGCTTGTAAGCAGTCTTTCCCATTCTCCCATACTACACAAGCAATGAAAACAGTTTTTTATTGTAATCATATTTATTCAGGGGGCACTAAAGGAGTTCATAGAAAGGGCTTCAGGGGTGGGTAAGCCAATGGTAGGGGAATGTCAGCCTTCTGCTCTCAGAAGCATCCCTGGGAGTCGGATGTGAGACTGCCCTTGACTTACCCACCTCTTCACATTCTTGGATGCTGAGGAGAGGTCATTAGGGAACATAGGGAGGAGCACATGCGGTTCATCATAGTCTGCAGTGGGGCTCTCTGTTCTCTTGTACCAGGGACTGTAGAACCTCTGTTTGCTGCCACATCAGCTACAACCTCTCCCTCTGTGTCACCACTTCATGCTCTCTGTGCTTTCTCATTGCCTCATGATCTGCTCTCCTTTCTGCCCAGTCAGTGTGACTCTCCTCCACTCACTTAACTGTGTCCTTGCCATGCTGGTAGTTTCCATGTACTTCGTGAACATATCTGTCCACATTTGGTATATCCTGTGGATCTGTGCCAGTCCAACAGCTGGAGAGGAGTGGGGGGAGTGGTGATGAAAGAGCCTACTGTTGAGCACACTGCAACTAAACATAAGTGAAGGCCAGACATTAAGGAGATACCTTTGCTGCAGATAAGTTTAACAACACACAACTAAATCTCGTGAATGTATATCTGCAAAAGACAGTAGGCATGTATTCCCTGCAAGCACAGATTTTGGCTTTTAAGCATCCTCTGTGCAGCAGGTGCTACACAGAGATCTTAAGTGACCTGCTTGACACTGTTCACTTCAAGCCATGGTAAGGCACAGACTGGGGGGCATGCTTTCAAGCCTGTGATTGCAAAAGCACTTTCTGCAGCTGTGCACTATGGAAGCTAATGGGACCATGGAAGTAGTGATCATTGCACATGCCTTGTTTTCTCAGTCACTTTGTGGTCTCTCTGTGATGGAGTGAGGGGAGTGCATGTGTGAGTCAGGCTGGATGTCTGAGGCAAGCAGCAGCTCCCAGTGGCTAAGGATGACCCTGGGGCTACAACTGGCAGGTAACACCTCTGCCCTGAACAAAGAGGAGGGAGGAGCTGAGCTGGTTTTTGAATCGGGGGCAGCAGTTAAAGGCTAGAGGAAGAGAGAGCTGGAAGGCAGCCAGCCGGGAGGAGGGGGAAAGCTACACCCCAGAGGGGCACCCCTCGGGGTCTTCACCCCAGGATGGGTTGGAAGGACTGTCTCTGGCTGCTGTATTGTCGCTTCTGTGAGAAACTGGGCATCTGTTGCCTAATAAACCTCCTGTTGTACCTGCTGAGTGAGAGTCACTCCTGCCAGCGGACAGGGTGCAGTGCAGGGGGACCCCGGAACCCCATCACACTCTCCCCTTGCTCTGTTGGCTGGGATAGTGAAAATTTCCCTCTCCTCAGCAGCCTGGGTAAGAAAGGAGGGTGGTCCTGGCATGGCGGAGTAGTTTCCATGGCTGTGTGCCTTGCTCACTTAGTCACCGCATGGTGTCCTCTCCCTCCCCCTCCCCAGCTGGGACAGTGAAAATTTCCCTTACCCTAGCAGCCTGGGGAAGGGAGGGCATGGTCTGGGCATGGCAGAGCAGCTTGTGGTTTGCTCCCTGCGGCTCTCTAGGGCACCACATGCCCCACATCCATTCTCCTGGGACGTGAAAATTTCCCTTTCCCTATCAGCCTGAAGAACGGAGGGGGTAGTCAGGGCATGGCAGAGCATCTTATGCTATCATATAGTAGCTTAATGATCCCTGGAGCTCTTCTGTGACCCTGAGAACTCCTGGTCACATGTACTGCTGAGGTGCGCTGCCTGCTCCACTGGCCAAGCTGGCCAAACAGGAAATGACATTCAGATTTTCACAGGCTGCTTCCTATACACCTGGAGAGCAGTGGAGCTGAAAGTGATGGCTAGAGTGGTCACATTAGGCACTGTGAGACACATCTAGGAGGCTAACAAAACAAAAAGCAGTCCAGTAGCACTTTAAAGAACAGCAAAATAATTTGTTAGGTGATGAGCTCTCGTGGGACAGACCCACTTCTTCAGATCATAGCCATACCAGAACAGACTCAATATTTAAGGCACAGAGAACCATAATTAGTAATCAAGGTTGACAAATCAGAAAAGTATTATCAAGGTGAGTAAATCAGAGAGTAGATGGGCGGGAGGGTGGGGGTGGGAGAAGTCAAGAATTAGATAAAGCCAAGTATACGTAAGAGCCCCTAGGGCTCTGATATGTCAACCTTGATTGCTATTTTTGGTTCTCTGTGCCTAAAATATTGAGTCTGTTCTGGTATGGCTATTATCAGAAGAAGTGGCTCTGTCCCACGAAAGTTCATCACCTAATAAATTATTTTGCTATTCTTTAAAGTGCTACTGGACTGCTTTTTTGTTTTGATAGTATATAGACTAGTAGCGCTATCTTTCTGTTACTAGGAGGCTAAGAATGTTGAATTTCACAGTGCTCCATCTGTACTGCCCTAAGGTACCATGCAAGGTTGAATTTGTTGTTACTCCTTCTGAAAAGTAGAAGTACAAAAGTCTACTTAAGCAACGCTTAAATTTGACACTGTCCCATGGTGTGGAGTGACCCCTTAGAAATTCAACCTAACTTACCTAAATTTGAATTAATCTCCTAGGCTGGGTATACACAGGGGGTCTTGCCGGCAGCTTCATGCTAATGAGCAGTCTCACAATTGGAAATGGATGCTCATTAGCATAATCTCACAGCTGATTAGCATAGCCATGTGAGATCTTGCTGCTGGCAGATGCTTCTGCCAGTAGTAAACAGGCCATGTAGACTTGCCTCTGCTGGCAAAACCCCCCTCTGTCACCAGTCCCTTATGCACTGCAATTTACTCTGAAATCAAAGCCTTGACTTAAGTTCTCCTTTTATAGTGTTCTTCAGAGACAGTCTGCTGTACCCCCACCTGGTCTTCCTACCTATAGTGGTGATGTAGTTTTATAACAATAAGGACATTTTTCTGTCTGCCTTCTTTCCCGAGCTCTACAGAACCAAAGAGAAACCAGTGTCTTATATACCTTAGACATTAGACAGGCCTTAGCCTTCCACTTTGAACAGACTTAACTCTTCTGCAAGTTGACGCTGCTCTTTGTGGCAGATAGGATGAAAGGTCTACTGGTGTCCTCAAAGTGAAACTCATTCTGGATAACCACCTGCATTCAGGCTTACTACGAGGAGGTGAAAATCCTACCTCTGGCCATCATGACAGCCCATTCTACGGGAGCTCAGAGCTACTCAGCAGTGTTACTCATGCAGTTACCAATCCAGAACATCTTTGGGACTTCTTCACGGTCATCCATTCATACTTTTGCATCCTACTTTGCCAGGGGTTCTCAACACTTCTTTCTTTTTGAATCTCCCCCACTCCCTCCCACACACACATTCTATAAAAACTCCACAGCCCAGGTGTGCCAAAATAACTAGTTTTCTGTATATAAAAGTTGGTACAATAAAAAGTCGTCTGCTTTTGAATGCAGAGGCTTTGAGCTGCTTGTTCCTGAAGTAAAAGCCTGGTTCCTCATGGTACCATTTTGCGGACTCTTTTTTCAGATTTAAGTTGTCCTTTAAAGATTCTCAGTTTTTGTTGGTATTATTTTTTTTTAAATAAAGAAAAAAATGTTGAATTTGGTTCACGAAGAAACTTTTGAACCAGATGAAGTTTACTATTTGCTTTGTTCTAATTTCCAATGTGCTGGCATAAAACATATTTTGACAAGTTTTTTCTGTTCATATATTTTAATTGCTGGTAATTGATGGGGCAAGAATGAACCTAGTTTGAGTTCTATTTTAAATATAGTGAAATCAGATTCCTGTGCTGATTGCCAAAAAACTGGAATAAATTAACACTTTGTACAGTAAACCCCTGACTTAAGCGAATTCAACTTGTGCGTATCTTACATTAATGCAAGTCAAAAATAACAAAGGAGTTGAAGAGGAAATACGTGAATATGCTCCTGGGATTCCTCTGTGCCCATCAGTGGTTTTTTGCTGGTATGCTGTACGCTGTACTAGCACCTCTGCAGCCCCAGGTCAGATCCCTAGCCAGCTGGCAGGGGACCAGCCAGTCGTTTTGCTGGGAGATGACTGGGGCATGGAGTTAAACTGGCAGCTCCAGCCCCAGGGAGCCACAGGGATAGGGGAATCCCAGGCAGCCCTGAGTCTGGGAGCTAGCTGGGGGCAGAGCCCTGTCACCAGCACCACCCCGGGGTATCCCTGGCAGCAGGCTGGGCTGGGGGCAGAGCCCCACTGCCAGCACCAGCCCTGAGGGCTCCCCAGCAGCAGTGGGGCTGGCAGCCAGCTTGTGGTCTCTAACAGCACTAAAAAAAACACTGGATCTAATCCCCCCCGCCACTTCAAGTTATATAAAATCGGAGCTAGTCTGGTTTTCCAGGAATGCAATGAGCATGTAAATTAGGGGTCTGTTACATACGAGGTTAGAAACCTCCGTCTCTTTGATTTTAAACTATATTCAAAAGTACCACCAGTTTTAGATATGAATATTCTTTCTTCAGTTGACCTTCCAGTGCTGACTTCTACTTTAATTCTTTCATCCTGCAGAAATTTTCTGACTTAATAACTGTATGTAAAAATTAGGGCTATTTATTAATCACAGTTAACTCATGTGATTAGTGCAATAATTAGTCATGGTTAAAATGATCTTTAATCTGTTTTAATTGCACTTGTGATCAGTAGAATACCAGTTGAAATTTATTTTGTTTTCTACATTTTCATGTATATTGATTCCAATTACAACACAGAATACAAAGTGTACAGTGCTCACTATGTATTACTTTTACAAATATTTACACTGCAAAAGGTACTATTTTTCAGTTGGCTTCATAGAAATACCCTAGTGCAGTCTCTTTATCACAAAAATGCAACTTACAAATGTAGATTTGTTATATAACTTCATTCAAACCAAAACAGTCAAACTTTAGAACCTACATGTCCACTCAGTCCTACTTCTTGTTCAGCCAATCACTATGACAAATAAGTTTGTTTACATATGGAAGATCATGCTGCCTGCTTCTAATTTTCAATGTCACCTACAAATGAGAACATGCATTTGTGAACACTTTTATATCTTCCATTGAAAGGCGTTTGCATGTAAGATATGCTAAACAATCAAATGCTTCTTCATGCTTTGGCCACCGTTTGAGGACGTTTTTCCATGCTGACTAATGGTTGTTAAAATGCATTAATTATATTTATGACTGAACTCCTGGGGTGAGATTTGTATGTGTCCTGCAGTTGCACTTGTGGTCTGCCATCTATTTCTCATCACAGTCTCAGATGCTGATCCAGCTCATGTTCATTTCAAGAACCCTTTCACCTGAGATCTGACAAAATGTACAGAAGGTACTAATGTGAGATTTCTAAAGAACAATGAACCCAACTTTTAAGCATACAAAATCCCTTCCAAAATCCGAGAGGAGCAAGATGCAGAGGTTACTTTCAGAACTTTTAAAAGCTCTGTACTCCAGTGTGGAAATTATAGAACCTAAACCACCAGTGAAATCAGCCTTCTGCTGGTGGTGTCTGACTCAGATGATGGAAATGAACATATGGCAGTCTGCACTGTTTTGGGTCATTATCTAGCAAAGCCCATCATCAACATGGATGCATGCCTTCTGCAATGGTATTAGAAGCACAAAGGGACTCTTTTAATTACTGACTCTAACAGTGATGTACAAATGCCTATTCAGAGGTTTAGGTGACATTTTAAGCAAGTAGCTGGCAACATTGTCTCCTGCAAAGGTAAACATACTATGAGGAGAGCTTGAAGGATTTGGGATTATTTAGTTTGCAGAAGAAAAGGGCGAGGGACAATTTGATAGCCACCTTCAACTTCCTGAAGAGGGGCTCTGAAGAGGATGGAGACAGTTCTCAGTAGTGATGGATGGCAGAACAAGGGACAATGGTCTGAAGTGACTGAGGGAGAGGTGTAGGTTGGATATTAGGAAAAACTTTTTCACCAGAAGGGTGGTGAAGCACTGGAATGCTTTACTTAGAAGGGTGGTAGAATCTCCATCCCTAGAGGATTTTAAGTACTGGCTTGATATAGCCCTGTCTGGGATGATTTAGTTAGGGTTGATCCTGCTTTAGGCAGGGGCTGGACTAGATGACATCCTAACATTCTTTCCAGCCCTGGGATTCTATGATTCTGTGTGCTACTAGCTGTACAAAAAGTAGGACTGAGTGGACTTTCCAGATCACATGTTTTACACTATTTTATATCTGAATGCAATTTTTTAGATATCATTCTACCTTTGTAATTTGAACTTTCAATTAATCAAATGACATTATTCGTAAAAATTTTGTATTCATGGGAATGTATTAGAAACAATCAAATATATGATGATATTACTATTACTACCATCAGCACCATATTGTGTGAGTTCGAGTTCTCTAACAAGACCACATTTTACCACGTTTTGTGCAAACACAACATAGTCTTCTCCAAAGAGGTTACAATCTAAGTGGAAGATAAGATGGAGACAATAAGGATTAGCATGAAAGGTAGTGGTATCGACACACCAGTGGCTTAACCTTTGTCAGATTTTTTAGGCTTTTCAGCAAAGGTTATTTTGAGGCTTTGAAGGAGACTAATTAAATAGATTGTGAACATTTATGGGGAGCTCTTCATAGCAATCCTCATCCTTCCAGTTTTCCAACACCATGTTTGTGTTGTTCTTCTGCTTTGCTATGTCCAACATGGATTATATTATTATTTGAGCAGGCAGTTGCCTTTGCCTTCTCTGTTTGTAAACAAAACACCATACATCAATCAGAGTTTTTTAGGGTCTAATAGATCTGAGGCATGATGGACTAAATGTAAGGATTACTGATCCAGAGCTGATTCAAGAAGTTTGAGAGAAACTATATGTGAAACTTAATGAAAGTTTATAGTTTTAGATTAAGGATGAGTTCATTTATTCTTTATCTTCAGGTGAACAGTGTTTGCTTAGAAGAAGTTACACATGAAGAAGCAGTGACTGCCTTAAAAAACACATCTGATTTTGTTTATCTGAAAGTTGCAAAACCTACCAGCGTGTTCATGAATGATAATTATGCCCCTCCAGACATCACCAACTGTAAGTTTAGCTCAACTTTACTACTTAGCTCTTAATAGACATACCAGTCTTCAAAGTTTTGGTTAACACAAAATATGCGACATATTTTACACATTTATTTGAAGTTCTAAAAGTGAGAATTTCATTGATGGGAAAATCTGATATTGGTGTGAAAATGTCATCCTAAGAATTAACAATTAAGTAGAAAGTTGTCATGGTCTAGCATGTTGAGCATGGGTCTACAATCAGGATCTGTTTAGTAATGATTCTTTCTCTGCTATGAGTTTGTTGGACTTAGAGAAAGTGACTTAATATTTCTGTCTCAATATCAAATATGTACAATGGATTTAGTATCTCCCTTTGATGGATATGGTAAGGGTCATTTGATGTATGTAAAATATTCTGTGCACAGTATATTTTTTGAAATGAGTAAAGAGAGAATATTTTTATTGGTAGAATTCAGGGACATTTTAACTTTTCATTTAGTTTGTTCTTGCTTCCAAATTTTACCTGATCAGATTTCACAGAGGTCTGGACTATGCATATTTTTCTCTTTAATGAGCACAGTAACGTACAGAAAATGTGAACAAGTAAAGACTATCTGATACTGAAATTCCCCAGTTTTTTCAGAAGTACATCTTAGCTCTAACGTGATTATAATAATTCCCAGACCACTTCCCCCCACCGATGGGGACACAGCATCACAGCATACACAAGTTTCCTTTAGGAAGAATATAAACTAGAGTATAAGCTTTCCTAGGCAGAGTGCTGAAATTTGACCTTTTGACCTCTACATGTGTTACAAATGCCAGTGATACTTTTTAAAGTCTCTAATAGTCCTATTTACAACTGCTTCATTAATAAATAAATTAAGATGCAGAGTTTTACTGTTTCAGTGTTATCTCAAAAGTGTTATCCAGGATTTTAATGCAGACTGACCCTCTCTTATCCTGGATTTTCTGTTTCAGCAACATCTGTGGTCCAACCCAACCATGAATGTTCCTGAACCTGGGAGCCCCAGCCTCAGAGTTTACAGGGGACTGGGGCTCAATGGGTCTGGTAGGCAGCCCCAGTGCCTGGGAGTGGAGATGCCACAGGCCCTGGACAGGGAGGCAAGACAGCCTGGGGTGTCCAGTTGCTGGCATCCTGGGGACAGATGGCCTCTGGCTGGCCCCAGGCAGGAAGCCCTGTGGCAAGCTGCATGCGTGGGAGGAGGGACGGGTCAGGGCTCCTGTCATGTGCCAAATTAAATCGGTTTGCATGCCACTCTTGGCGCACATGCCAGGGGTTGCCAACCCTGGTATAAACCTTGCATGACAGAGGCTGATCAGATCACTTAATGCTCCACTGAACAGTTCTCAAAAATTTATAGTGGTGGAGGTGTGGTATAAGAATCTGTGCAGACTAGAAACATGAAAATGTATAGTTAAAGTACTTTTGATACTATAAAAGGAAAAATATAATAGCACCATAAGAGAGAAAAATAGGAACCTAATATAGGTTTTTAAAATTCAGTCAGATCAAGCATCCCATATATTAAAATGTCATAGTCAAGAAGATGTCAGTGCTTTGACTGTGGATATCTCTAGGATGTTTTGAAAATGTCCTTTGTTGAAAAGGGGTGTTCATGATGTTAAGTTCATGTTCTGAACGCTTGGTCGAGCAAAATTCCATTTTAGTTGTTTTTACCAACTCCTTCTTTCCCGATTGTTCCTTTGCACATGCGTGAAATCCCCCAGAAAGATGATCTCATCTTCTTGAGGGGGTTCTGATAAAATGGGTTCCAGCTGAGAGTAGCAATTTTCCTTTTCGTCCTCATCAACGTCCAGTGTTGGTGTGCAGGTGCTCCCAATAGTTTCCTGTTGCCAACTGTTACCTTGGAGAGGCACCTTATGAGCTTCTTCCTTATAGCAAAGTCCACTCCCTGCAATCCAGGTTCATCCAGAGATTTTTGCCTTCCAGAGGTTGACATATCCTTTTTCCTCCCTCACCTGTCCTTCATCAGCTCTTCTAGTTTCAGACAAGGTAGCAATATTGAGGTTAAACCGACTCAGTGCATGAGTAATAATGGCTGTATGTCACTCATGTTGGTCACTGTGTGAGCTGTCCATCAGGGTCCGTACATTCCAAGTTGCAAAATTGAAAAGTTTCTTACATGTTCGACCACTGGGATGGGGATCCTGCTGGATGCAGCTATCCACCCAAGAGGAACAGAAGCAAGTCTATTTTTAGGGCACCATTTCTAGTCCAGTCCCATGTGGGGTGAGCAGAGTGGGTCCTAAAAAGGACTGTTCAGTCATGGATGCAGATGCAGAAATGCTCGATCTGCCTCAGTCCTTGAACAAACGACTGAATCACACGCATGCTGCCTGTGCATCGGTTGGTGACCAGGAACTTGTGGATCTCACTGTCCTGTTCCCATTGCCACCTGCCAATTGCCACTGGACTTCTGACTTGTGCAAGTATTGTTTTCCCAAAACTGAAAGATGCCTGTGTTGACACTGTAGTGACTTAAGCATCTTTATCCTTGACAGATAGAAGGGTTGAAATAAATGACAGACACCACAGCAGCTTTCCTCTGCATTCACAGCCATTATATTATAAAACAGTTTCACCTCCATTGTGCAGTTATTCTCTGTCTGCTATGCCATTGAGGACTTTGCAGATAACCTTTTGTCTGGAAACTCGCCCTTGGCTGTTCTGCCTTGGTGACTCTAAGGGAGTACATGAATCCAAGTAGCATCATTCTCTGGATCATTGAAACACTCATGCCTCTCCACTACCGCAAGGTGGTGCTCCATGGAAAGGAATCCATGTCATTGTTCGTGGCCGACATCCCAATGGTGTGCCTCTCCAGAGCAATGACAAGTGTCTATTGCTGAAGTTATCACCTCATTCAATCCACAGTGAAAATAAATGTTACCACAAAATGGAGGCTGCAAGAGAAGCAGGTCAGGTACAAGCTGAAGGTTCGAGATCTGAAAGACTCCATTATGTGTGACCACTTCCAAGCAGTCGTAGAAGAAAAGCTTTCCTCAGAATTTCCAAAAGAAATGAAAGAACACTGGAGCCAGCTGAAAGCAGTAATCAATGCCTGTGAGGAAACCATAGGTTATTAAACCAGAAAACATCCGGACTGGTTTGATGAGAATGATGCTGAAATTGGGCAATTCATCAGTGAGAAGAGAGTGGCATTTTGAGCATGGCAGAAGGATGTAGATTGTAATACAAAGAGAAGCCCATGCCAAATTGAGGTCAGAAGTGTAGCATAAAACCAGAGAACTCAAGAACAAATGGTGGACTGAGAAAGCACAAAAGCACACAACACGTGGTTTCTTCAGTGCCATTAAGGCTCTCTATGGGCCTGTTTGTTATGGCATGAATCCCCTTCACTCTAAGCGTGAAACAACAGTTCTGAAGGACAACACAACCATCAATTTTTGATGGAAAGAGCATTTTGGAGGTGGTCTTAACCATAACTCCATGCGTGCAGACAATGTCCTTGAGGGAATTCCCCAAAAACCTCTGATGGATGAACTTTGAGACTATCCTGATTTGCATGAGGTACACAGTGCCACTAAGCAGATGAAGAACAAGTCAGTAGGTCCATGTGGGATCCCTGCTGAAATTTTTAAAGATGGGGACTAGAGGTAATTCAGCAGCTTTACTTACTCATCCTTAACCTTTGGTTAAAGGAGGAGTTACCCAGTGAAATAAGGGCTGCCCTTAGTGTCCTCCTCTTCAAGAAAGGGGATAAAGGAGACTGTGGAAATTATTGTGGTATCTCTCTCTTTGCCATTGCAGGCAAAGTTGTGGCACAGATATTTGCAACTCACCTTCTGCCTTTTGTCAGAAGAAATTTTACCAGGGTTGTTTACAACCATGTTGAGGAGTTGTGGCCATGAACTTCAAAGCATGGCAGCAGCAAGAAAAGCATCAGGAAGAAAACAAACCACTATAAATAGCTCTTATTGATCTAAGTAAAGACTTTGATTCAGTGAGTTGCCATGCCCTCTCAATTGTATGTTTGAAGATTGGACATCCTCATAAAGATATTAATGTCCTAAATTTGCTGCATGAAAGTGACTCGTCTGAATAGTACTAACTCCCGTCTTTCAGATGTACAATCACAGATGTGTGATCTTTCACAGTACAAACAGGAGACAAATAGGGCTGCATCATTGCCACAAACATGCCTGTGGATTTTATTGCACTCGTTCTTTATTTAATCACTGGGAATCTCCCATTTGGTGTTGAAGCCATTTATAGAATAAAGGGAAAGATGTTCAGGCTTAGCTGACTGAAAGCTAAGACTAAGATTTCCACTGTATGTATTGTGGAACTTTAATATGCTGATGAAAACACAGTTTTTGCCCACTGTGAGACAGATCTTCAAACTATCCTGAATGTGTTTTGCCAATGCTTACACATGTCTTGGTCTCATGCTTGACATCAAGAAGACCAAAGTGCTCTATCAGCCCTTTCCAAATGAGGTACAGTAAACTCTGGATTAACTGGCATTCTGTCATCCAGAAGTCTCAGGTAATTGACATTTTAACCGTAAGACACATCACATTCTTTTCGTTACGTTTTCCATAAGTACCGAATGGTGAAAGTAAATACAAATAAATACAGCGCATAAAGTATGTTGACAGTGTACAATACTACTATTGTTGGTAAATAAAATACTCTGCATACATTTTATTGGTTTCTTAATATTTAATCTTGTTTTGTGTAGTGTTATGCACTGCTAGATATACTTCTGTATTACCCAGAATATTTGAATATCCAGCAACCTCCTGGTCCCAGGGCTGCTGGACATGAGAGTTTACTATTTAACATGCTCCACCTATTAAAATCAGTGGGGAAGTACTGGAGAATGTCGATCATTTCCTCTACCTTGGAAGTCATCTCATATCCAAGGCAGATATTGATGCAGAAATCCAACACTCCCTGAGCTGTGCCAGTGCGTCCTTTGCTTGTTTATAGCACAGATTTTTTGAAGATCACAACACTTGAACAGACATTAAGTTTCTTGTTTATGAGGCTGTTATTCTTCCAACATTGTTGCAGGAGTGTGAAACTTGAACAACCTACAGACATCCCTTGAAAGTCCTTGGGAGGCATCTCCAATGCTGCCTCTGCAAGATCTTAAAGATCAAATGGGAAGACATATGTACCACCATTAGAGTTCTGTAAAAGGCAAATGCTGCCAGCATTGAAGAAATGATCACTCATCAGCAACACTGCCATATTGGTCATGTTGTCCAGATGGCAGACCATCACCTCCCAAAACAGGTCCTTTTCTCTCTGCTGAAAGAAGAGTATCCTAACGTTGGAAGTCATTGGAAGCATTGTAAGAAATTGCTGAAGGATAATTTAAATAAGTGCAATATTAACCTTGACACTTTGGAGACATCACCCAGGATCGCTCAAGATGGAGAGAATAATACACGATGGTCCCCTGCATTTTGAACTTGCCCACCAACAATCTGTGGAGGACAAGTGGCACAGGAGAAAGTAGAGACTGGTTATCCGTCATAGTTAGCAGCCTGTACCTGAAAACGTGTTTCTCGCTATAATAAAACTTGAGATTCAAAGATAGGCCTTATCAGCTACCTGAAGATCCACAACTCCCATGAAAGATGATCGTACTTAGTAAAAAGTGATTGCTATCATTATCACGTTAAAATGCCTTGATGAGGGAGTTACTGCATGGTATAACTCTGAAAAGACTTTATTAATGGGGAAGTGTTGATAGCCTCTTACTTCTAATTGAAATATTCCTAGCTTGAAGATTATGCCCTTCTGACTCTTACCTATAAATGATTAGAAGTAGTTTTCATTCATGAAAGTTCTTTTTTGTAGGGGTGCCTAAGGATCCCCCTTTTTTCTGGGAGTGCTGTTGTGGCTTTTCTCCCACCTGCTTTTTGTAGGAGGGAGAGTATATCTAAAATACCCTTCTTCCGGCTTCAAGAATGTTGTCATCTATCTATGCTCCTTCCCAGTAAATGACAGGAATAATTCTGTTTGTCTTGGAGGAAAGAAATCTGTATTCCATCCAGAAGCAGTATTTGTAGTTTGTTTCTGCAAAGAATGAAGAAGTTGTGAGAGATCTACCTAAAGATCTTCCTTATAGACCCCCATTGCATATTGACGTGAGAATGGTGAGAGGGGCCCCCTTGAGCATGGCTTCAGCCAGAATCAGGGCCCTTCCCTTCCCACAAGTTCAGAGAAGGGGACATGGGCTGTCCCAGAAAGACAGAAGAAAGTTTCTCTGTCCAAGTCCTCAAACAAGAGGCAAAGTTCCCCATCTCACTCTAAGTTGAGTTAGCACATTGTATTCCAGTTTGGTACCATCTTATTCAACTGCAGATGGGGGTTCTGGGGTTCCCTACACATCTAGGGATGTGGTTGACTGTCTCATGTAGTGGCACCCAGATCACTTCTGCAGGGTTATGTGGTTGGAAGGTGATGGAGTTACAAAACTCCAGAGGTCACAGATTCAAGTCTCCGCTGTCAGCGGTTGCATGGGGAATCCAAACAATATGAAGAGTCCAGTGCAAGACAGTACTCAAAACAACACTGAAACATCTTTGGACACAGACTGGCTAACCTAGTGAGGAGGGCTTTAAACTAGGTTTGATGGAGACAGGGGAGGAAAGCCTACAGTTGAGTAGAGAAGATAGAGACCTGGGAGATGGGTCAGAAATGGGAGGGAGTGCAGGCTATAACAGCAGAGAAAAAGGAGGGTCAGGGCAAAACTGGGACGCAAGATCAAATCAATATCTTAGATGCATATATACAAATGCAAGAAGTATGATAATAAGCAGGAAGAACTGGAAGTGCTAATAAATAAATACAACTATGACACTGTTGGCATTGCAGAAACTTGGTGGGATAATACACATGATTGGACTGTTGATATGGAAGGGTACAGCTTGCTCGGGAAGGATAGATGGGAAAAAGGGAGGAGGTGTTGCCTTCTTTATTAAAGAGGTACACACTTGGACTGAGGTGGAGATGGACATAGGAAATGGATGTGTTGAGAGCCTCTGGATTAAGCTAAAAGGGGTAAAAAACAAGGGTGATGTCCTGCTAGGAATCTACTACAGGCCACCTACTCAGATGGAAGAGGTAGATGGGGCTTTTTTTAAACAACTAACAAAATTATCCAGGGCCCAGGATTTGGTAGTAATGGGGGACTTTCAGCTATCCAGATATATGTTGGGAAACTAACACAGTAACACACAGACTATCCAATAAGTTCTTGGACTGCAGTGGAGACAACTTTTTATTTCAGAAGGCTGAAAAACCTAATGTGGGGAGGGAAGCTGTCCTAGATTTGAGTTTAAAAAATAGGGAGGAGCTAATTGAGAATCTGAAAGTGGAAGGCAGCTTGGGTGACAGTGATCATAGTGAAATCATAGAGTTCACATTTTAAGGAAGGGAAGAAGGGAAAACAGCAAAATAGAGGCAATGGATTTCAGGAAGGCAGATTTTGGTAAATTCAGAGAGCTGGTAGGTAAGGTTCCATGGGAAGCAAGACTGAAGGGAAAAACAACGGAGGAGAGTTAGCAGTTTTTCAAAGGGACATTATTAAGAGCCCAAAAGCAAGCTATTCCCCTGCATAGGAAAGATAAGAAAATATGACAAAATCTGCCTTGGCTTAACCAGGAAATCTTGCGTGATCTCAAAATAAAAAAAGAACTCCTGTAAAAATGGAATATAGGACAAATTACAAAGGATGAATATAGGCAAACAACACAGGAATGCAGGGGCAAGATTAGAAAGGCAAAGGCACAAAATGAGCTCAACTTAGCTACAGGCATAAGGGGAAGCAAGAAGAATTTTTATAAATACATTAAAAGCAAGAGGAAGACCAAGGATAAGGTAGGCCTATTGCTCAGTGAGGAGGGAAAAACAGTAATGGGAAATTTGGAAATGGCAGAGATGCTTAATAACTTCTTTGTTTCGGTCTTCACTGAGAAGTCTGAAGAAGGAGTGCCTAACATAGTGAATGCTATCAAAACAAAAAGCAGTCCAGTAGCACTTTAAAGACTAACAGAATAATTTATTAGGTGATGAGCTTTTGTGGGACAGACCCACTTACTCAGATCATAGCTGTACCAGAACAGACTCAATATTTAAGGCACAGAGAACCTAAAATAGTAATCAAAGTTGACAAATCAGAAAAATATCAAGGTGAGCAGATCAGAGAGTAGATGGGCAGAAGCGGGGGTGGGAGTCAAGAATTAAATTAAGCCAAGTATGCAAAAGAGCCCCTATAATGACCTAAAAAAATCCCATCTCGGTTCAAATCACGTGTTAGTGTCAAATTTGAATATAAAAGTGAGTCCCGCAGCCTCTCTTCAGTGAGTGCTAGTGGGAAAGGGGTAGGTTTAGAAGATAAAATAAAAAAAGAACAAGTTAAAAATCACTTAGGAAAGTTAGATGTCTGCAAGTTACCAGGGCCTGATGAAATGCATCCTAGAATACTCAAGGAGCTGATAGAGGAGGTATCTGAGCCATTTGCTATCATCTTTGGAAAATCATGGGAGACAGGAGAGATTCCAGAAGACTGGGAAAAGGCAAATATAGTGCTCATCTATAAAAAGTGGAATAAGAACAACACAGGAAATGACAGACTGGTCAGTTTAACTTCTGTGCTAGGAAAGATAATGGAACAAGTAATTAAGGAAATCACCGGCAAACACTTGGAAGGTGGTGAGCTGATAGGGAGCAGCCAGCATGGATTTGCAAAGAACAAATCATGTCAAGCCAATCTGATAGTTTGCTTTGATAGGATAACAAGCCTTGTGGATAAGGGAGAAGCAGTGGATGTGGTATTCCTAGATTTTAGTAAGGCATTTGATACGGTCTGGCATGATATTCTGATCAATAAACTAGGCAAATGCAACTTAGATGGGGCTACTGTAAGGTGGGTGCAAAACTAGCTGGATAACCATACTCAGAGTAGTTATTAATGGTTCTCAATCCTGTTGGAAGGGTATAACAAGTGGGCTTCCACAGGGGTCTGTATTGGGACCGGTTCTGTTCAATATCTTCATCAATGATTTACATAGTGGCATAGAAAGTACGCTTATTAAGTTTGCAGATGATACCAAGCTAGGATGTGTTGCAGCTGCTTTGGCGGATAGGGTCGTAATTCAAAATGATCTGGACAAATTGGAGAAATGGTCTGAGGTAAACAGGATGAAGTTTAATACAGACGAATTAAAAGTGCTCCACTTAGGAAGGAACAATCAGTTTCACACACACAGAATGGGAAGCGACTGCCTAGGAAGGAGTATGGCAGAAAGGGATCTAGGGGTTATAGTGGATCACAAGTTAAATATGAGTCAACAGTGTGATGCTGTTGCAAAAAATGCAAACGTGATTCTGGGATACATTAACAGGTGTGTTGTGAACAAGACACAAGAAGTCATTCTTCTGCTCTACTCTGCACTGGTTAGGTCTCAGTTGGAGTATTGTGTCCAGTTCTGGGCGCTGCATTTCAAGAAGGATGTGGAGAAATTGGAAAAGGTCCAGAAAAGAGCAACAAGAATGATCAAGGGTCTAGAGAACATGGCCTGTGAAGAAAGGCTGAAAGAATTGGGCTTGTTTAGTTTGGAAAAAAAAAGATTAAGGGGGGACATGATAGCGGTTTTCAAGTACCTGAAAGGGTGTCATAAGGAGGAGGGAGAAAACTTGTTCTACTTGGCCTCTGAGGATAGGACAAGAGGCAAATGGGCCTAAACTGCAGCAAGGGAGGTTTAGGTTGGACATTAGGAAAAAGCTTCTGTCAGGGTGGTCAAACACTGGAATGAATTGCCTAGGGAGGTTGTGGAATCTCCATTTCTGGAGCTATTTAAGAACAGGCTAGATAAATGTCTATCAGGGATGGTCTAAACAGCACTTGGTCCTGCCATGAGGGCAGGGGTCTGGACTCGATGAGCTCTCAAGGTCCCTTTCAGTCCTAGCATTCTATGATTCTATGGTCTCCTGCAGCCTTTTTGAATTTGCTGATGTCAAAATTGGTGTTTGCAGGAGTGGACACTTTGACTGTAAAGAAAAGACTGGCTGCCACCCTTACCCCCACTGGATGACTTGTTATTCTTTTTGGAACTGAAGTCCCTATTGCTTTTTGGAGATTGTGCACCCATATTATCCCTTTATGATGCTCGTCTTCCATTTTCTCTTCCAGCCATAATAAAACCCAGTCTCCTTTGATATTGTCCGCTAGAAAAGCCAGGTTATTTTCTTCTGTACCAAGGTCTCCCCCTTTGGACTTACTCTTGCAATTTTGCTGAAGACTGCCGGGGAAGGAAGGTCTTCGACAATTCTCCAGGAGAGTCTTTGTATGCATTTAGCACAAACAGGGCATCTGGGGTCTCTAGGGTATCAAAGTATGAGCTGCATGTATTGCTTTCCACCACTTGAGGGGTCCTTCTGTGGTATTAGATTTCTCTAATGACAGTTCTGAGGCCTTAGAGACCTGCATCTCCACCTAAGCACACTGGGTGGGCTGGGAACTCTGGAAGAAAGTGGCCCTCTGGGGAAATGAGGCATTCCGTCAGCCTCATCATGAACCATTTTAAAAGGAGAGCCCGCCAGAGGACAGACAGCCTGACTCTCATGGCTTTGGCCTCATCCTCCCCAGTAGATGTAATGATCCTGGCTTTACTATCTTGTCCTGATTACCATGGGCCTTTCAGGACTTGTTGAATAATATAGCAGCAAGTCTCCATATTCCTCTGGAAGAGGTCCAAGAGGCTCTTTTTAAAATGCTGGAAATCTTGCACGGTTGGATCCTGACAAAGGCCTTTCGCAAGCTGTCCGGGATGATCAGACGCTAGTGATCAATCAGCTACTTCAGTATTCACATGCAGGTGGTGAGAAGAGAGATATTTGATACCTATAAGGAGTGCCTTTTCCCTCACTCACCTCCCAAAGTGCTAGTTGCTAGTGTAGTGGTTGTGAGGAGCAAGCAGCACAAGGCAAGATTTATGCCCCACCTAAAGGAGGCTGAGAAAGTGGACATCTTTGCTAGAAAACAGATTGTCTGCCATCCAGTTCTGGATCTCAGACTGGTGGCCATATATGATTTCACCATTGTCAACAGGTTCACTGTTTTTGGGAAGTTGCCTCAAGACCGTGGAGAGTTATGTGAGGCGCCAGTCAACTTAAGTGAGCTGGTAGCCAGATCAGATATCCAGACGTTCCTGGTTGAGAGAGTTGCTGCATTAAGGTCCATGACAAAGTCTGTGGTGATGAAGGGCTCTACTCATGGCTCTCCTGGTGCAGGACAGGCTAATTGATAAGGCTCAAAATGTAATTGGAAACAGGGAATGATCATTGAATGGATCTCTCTCCCATGGAGTCCTGCTAGGATTGATTCCTCACGATATCCTATTTAGCATGTCTATTGATGACCTAGAAGAACACACAAACTTCACTGGTAGTTTGTGGATTATACCAAAATTGGGTGGGAGGCAGTAAATATTGAAGAGGGTTAGTCTCTAATACTGCATGATCTAGCTCAGTTGATAAACTGCTGCAAGCTAACAATATGCATATTAACATAGACAAATGTAAATATCTGCTATCCTTACAGGGTAGGGGACTCTATCCTTGGAAATGGTGACTCTGAAAGATTTGGGGGTTGTGGTGGATAATGAACTGAATGCGAGTTCCCTAGTTGACACTGCCACAAGAATTAATGCGAGCTTTGGTCCATAAACAAGAGAATCTCAGGTGGGAGAAGAGTGGTTATTTTAGATCTGTATTTGGCACTGGCGTAATTATTGGTAGAATATTGTGTACCGTTCTGAACCTGTAATTGAAAAAGAATGTTGATAAATGGGAGAGAGAAGTCAGTGAAGAACCACGAGAATCATTAAAGGATTACCAAATATACCTTTATCGTGATAGACTCAAGGTGTCCTATCTGTTTAGCTTAAAGAAAAGGTTGAGACAACTTGATGACAGACTACATCAGGGACAAATACGTAATGTTAGGCTCTTCAGTCTAGCAGAAAAATGTTTAACCCAATACAACAGCTGAGAGTTGAAGGTAGGCAAATTTAGACTGAAAATAAGGCATACATTTTAAACAGAGATTAATGGTTGAAACATTTTACCAAGGAGTCCCAGTCATTGACAATCTTTAAATCATGATTGCATATTTTTCTAAAAGGCCTGTTCTGTGAATTATTTTGGGGCTGTTCTCTAGCCTGTCCTGTACAGGTGGTCATATTACATGATCACAATGGTCCCTTCTTGCCTTAGACTCTTTGACTATATAAATCGCTAAAGAAGAAGTCTTCCATTTAAGTGTGATAAATTGTTTAACACACATACAGACATGTCTCACTCTCCATGCTTTGAGAGACTCCCAGGCCATGTTACGCTCTTTGGGCATCTAAAGGCCTGCAACAGGAAGGAAGTTTGACAGGTTGCAGTGTAGAAGAACCCTGCCCTCTGGTATTCTGTCATCAACAGCAGAACCACTGCTGCTGGATTAAGCATCAAGAGACACAAAGGAGGGCTATCTCAGGGTAGTATTACTTTGCATCCTTGCTAATGCAGACTACTAAATCAGTTTTAAAAAGGCTGTCGAGTTTTACACCTGCTATTCCAACAAGTCTGGACTCCTCTGTTCCTTCTTTTCTATATCCTTTCTTGCGGGTGGTGCTCTTCTCATGAGAGCATTTGCTATACGTTGTAGAGCAGGGGTCAGCAACTCGCCAGCATGCATGCCACTCTTGGCATGCAAGCCGGTTTTTAGTGGCAGGCAGAGGGAACTCGGCCCCGCCATCTTCCCTCCCATGCAGCAGGAGAGCAAAGATTGGGACGGGCAAGCCCCATGTGCAAGCCAGCCAGTGGAGGGCCACACACCTGGGTTGTGCTCCTGCACTACCCCACTCACTTCCACCGTTCACCCTCCCCATGGAGCCATCTGGCCCATCCATCCCCCACCCGTGCCCCATCCAGGAAGGCAACCTGCTGCCTGTAAATACCTGCATGGGGTGAGACACATTTAGAGGAACCCCGGCAGGGGCTTTCCCAAGAGACTCACCTGGGCTCTGAGTCTGTGCTGCCTCCCTTACTTCCACCCTGCCCCCTCCCTAGGGAGCCATCTGCCTGCTTGGCTCTGTGTAGCCTCCATCAGTGCCCCACCTGGACCGGAGAGGAAACCCACAGCTGGGTAAGTCTCTGCAGGGGGTGCTGGGCATAGAGGGGCCCTGGCAGTGGGGCACATGCAGCCATACGTGGTCTCTGGGCCTGCAGTGTCCCCCTCGCTCCCATCCTCCTCCTCCTTCAGGGTGCCATCCAGCTGCCTAGCGCTGGCATAGCCCCCAGTGCCCATGAAGGGTAGGGGGCCAGGGATGCTGGGCATAGGGGGACCCTGGCCGTGGCTGACCCAGCCCCACCTTGTGCTCCCCCTGGAGTCTGAGGGGTGGATGTGTCACATGTTCCCTTCCCCCTGCACAGACAGGTGAAAGTATGGTGGGTCTCCTATATCAACGGCACTCAGGCTGTACATAGAGGACAAAAGGTCAAATTTTGGCACTCCGCCTCAGAAAGGTTCATGACCCCTGCTGTAGAGTCTGTCTTGCAACAAAGAATAACAGAGTGAGTGGAAAAGACTTTTACTCAAATAATTTCATCATCCCAGAAAAGAAGGAACAATGGAACTCTGTCTTAGATCTCAAGAAGCTGAATATGTTTATCTGCCTCCTGAAGTTCAGGATCGTTATCCTGTCTCTGATCATTCCCTTTCTAAATACTGGTTCTCAGCTCTTGCGCTCAAGAAAGCATATTTCCAAATACATATCTACCCAGTGCATGGAAGATTCCTGTGGTTCAGTGGTGTCCCAAGGCATTGTTCTTGTGATTTCTTGATGGCATGATGATCATCAACCTGCTTTTGGTGGTGGGTACATTTCTGTCACCTGGAGCAGCAGTGTACCTTTAATTTTTAAGGTCATACCAGGCACTCCACTTGAAACGGACCACCAGCCAGACATTGATCGCTACCCATTGGGCCCATCTGTCAAGTCAGCTTTCTATCCATCTTACAGTCCATGTATCCAATCCGTACTTCCTTAACTTGTGGGCAAGAATGTTGTGGGAGAGTGTATCAAAAGCTTTGCTAAAGTCAAGATATATCACATCCACTGACTTCTCTGTGTTCAGAGAGCCAATTACCTCATCATAGAAGCTAATCAGATTGGTCAGCCACGACTTGCCCTTGGTGAATCCTTGACTACTCTTGATCACTCTCCCCTCCTCCAAGTGCTCCAAAATGGATTCTTTGATGATCCCCTTCCTGATTTTTCCAGGGACTGAGGTAAGTCTGACCAGTCTGTAGGTCCCTGGATTGTCTGCCTTCCCTTTTTTAAAGATGGATACTACATTTGGCTTTTCCCAGTCATCCGGAATCTTTCCTGATCTCCACAAGTTTTCAAAGATAGTGGCCAAAGGCTCTGCAGTGACATCTACCAATTCCCTCAGTACCCTTGGATGCATTAAATCTGGACCTGTAGATTTGTGTACGTCTAGCTTTTCGAAGTAGCTCTTTCCCCACTGAAGGCTTCCCATACTTCATTGCCTAGTGCTGTAGGTTGGGAACTGATCTTGTCTGTGAAGACTGAGGCAAAAAAATCATTGAGTACAATAGTGCCTCAATTTACGTGAGGGTTGCATCAACCTCACACAACTCCAATTTCTTGGGGTTGGGGGGGAGATAGGGAGCAGCTTTTTTTCCCTGGCAGAATGCACATTCTGTAGCCAGGGAAGCAGTAGGAGCACCTGGAGCTCCTTTTGGAAGGTAAGTCCTGGGGTTGGGGTGGGGGGGGGCACAGTTGGGAGGGTTAAATCTGGCGGTGGGCTGGGGCCGTGGGAGGTTGGGGTAGGGGGGTTTAAGCCTGGGGTGGGTTAGGGCTGCAGGGGAGGGGGTGGAGGGTTGGAGTTGATTAGGAGCCAGGCCATGGGCAGGGTGAGTCAGAGCCAGGCCACGGTGGTGGGGGGGTGGGGTGTTGAGCCAGAGCAGGGCCATGGGAGGGGTTGAGCTGGATCCACGCACAGGGTGGGGGTGGGGGTGGGGTTGAACCAGGACTGTGCAGGTTGAGCCGGGGGAGCCAGATTTTGAGTCTCACTTAACTCACGTTAATGCGAGTTAAGACTCGAAATCGCGCATTTCGGGGGTTCACTGCCCTTCAGCTTTTCCTGCATTATCTGTCACTAGGTTACCTCCCTCCTCCAGTAAGGGCCCCACACCCTCTCTGATCACCCTCCTATTGTTAACATGTCTGTAGAAAACCTTCTTGTTACCCTTCACATTCCTTGCTAGCTGTCGTTCCAATTGTGCTTTCGCTTTCCTGATGACTCCCAAGCATTCTCTAGCAATAAATTTATATTCCTCTTTAGTAGTCTGTCCAAGTTTCTGCTTCTTAGACACATGCTTTTTGAGTTTGAGCTCACCAAGCTGGTTGCCTACCGTGTTTGCTTTTCTTACTGCTCGTTGAGATGGTTTGTTCCTGTGCCTTCAATAAGACTTCTTTAAAATACTGCCAGTTCTCCGGAACGCCTTTCCCTTTTTTATCTGTTTCCCAAGGGATCCTGTGTATCAGTTCTCTCAGGGAGTCAGAGTCTGCTCTTCTGAAATCAAGGGTCTGTATTTTACTGCTCACGTTTCTTCCTTTTGTCAGATCCTGAAGTCCATCATCTCATGATTGCTGCAGCCCAGGTTGCCACCCACTTCTATATCTCCTACTAGTTCTTCCCTGTTTGTGAGCAGCAGGCCTCTGGGTGTTCCTCTCATGTGCAACCTCTTGACACAAGATGTGGGAGAAGATTCCCCATTTATGTGTCCCCTAACACGGTAGTATTTTAATGGATATTGGATCTAAAAAGATCTTTTTCGGTGGATGCTCACGCCATTTTGAGGCGTAGCAGGAAAGGTTTCAGCAGCAAAGTGTAAAAAGATCACGATTTGATGTGACCAATCAGGATTTCCTCTGCTGTTGGTAAGGTCACCTGATGTGCTAGATTAATTACTATCCTAAAATTGCCAGAGCTGTCTTTCTGCTCTGTGAAGGTGCTCTTTGGTTCCATCAGTGTTTCATTCACCAGCAGGCAGCTATAGTGGTTTTTGCAGCTGGTTCTTTACTAGTTTCTCGACGGTTTATTCAGATTATTTTTGAAAGTGATGAAGACTCTACTGGTTTGGGACTTGAAGAATCATAGAAATAGAAAGGACCTCTAGAGATCTTCAAATCTTGTACCTTCCACTCACAGCAGGACCAAGCCCCATTGTGACCATCCCTGACTGTTGTTTATCTAACCTATTCTTAAAAACCTCCATTGAGCCACAACCTCCCTGCAAAATTTATTCCAGTGCTTAACCAGCCTTAAAGTTAGTTTTTCCCAAGGTCAACCTAAACCTCCTTTGCTGCAATTTAAGGCTATTACTGCTTGTCCTAACTTCAGAGATTGAAAGTCCATCTCTGGACAGCGGCTGTGACAGTAAATCTTGGGCTCAGTAAGCTTTGCTACAATATGAACAAGGTCCCTCTTGGGACCAGTATGGGAGCACACTCAACAAGGACCTAGGAAACCTCTCTAGCAGTCACTCAAAAATATCTAGACCTCTGGCAGGTACAGGACAGAAGTGAAGCCCAACATGTACCTTTGCAAAACATTATGCTCTGACTCAGGCCCATGCTTTTGTTGTTGCCCTGTGCTGAGCAATCCTTCAGTGAGCTGTGAAGCAAAGCTCCAGGCCCTTCTTACCTCAAGGAGCGAGTTGCTGTGAAGTTTCAAGCTCTGCTTTTTCCTGCCTGTGAGAAAGGATCTTCGAAAACTGGAACATCTGTGCCAAGACAGAGTTCCTTATATACCATGCAGTGGTTATTCCAATGACATTGTACGCATGTGAAACCTGGACAACATGCAAACATTGAACAGTATCATCAACACTGCCTCAGGAGAATCCTGTATATCTCTTGTGGGGACAGGCACACAATCACTAACATCCTGGAAGAGTCAAGCATGACCAGCGTTCAGGCCATTATCATTCTACAACTGCTTTAGAGTGGTCACGTTCGGATGTCTGATTAGCGCCTCCCAAAACAAACAGCAACAAAGGGTCCTGTGGCACCTTATAGACTAACAGAAAAGTTTTGAGCATGAGCTTTGATGAGCACAGACTCACTTCATCAGATGCTGTTTTCAGAGTTGAAGGAAGGATGGACGAGTGCTGAGGGCCAGAGGAAGTGCTATAAGGATCTGCTGAAGACACTCATGAAAAAAGTGCAGCGTTAGTGTCAACACTTGGGAGAGTCTTGCTCTTGACTATTGCCAGTGGAGAGCAATAATCTCTGAGGGGATGGCACAGTTTGAGAGGTCGTTATTGAGTGACCGCAAGAAAACTATACAAGGAACAAGTAGTAGTAGGCATCCTTCAGTCTGCATAGACGATGGATCGCGCCCTTTATAGTTTCAATTGAGGACTTCATTTACAGCATCTACTGTGACTATGAAGACCCACACGAGAGTGACAGTCCTTGCTGCATCTCTTGCAGATGTGGTGGGTGTCTGGTAAGTCCTTAGTGTGCTTTCTGTGTGCTCGCTTCTCCTCTGCTAGCTGTCTGATCCTCATCTTGCCCTTCTGAAGGCCCTTGTGTAACCCCTGCCTCCATCTGCTGCAGTCATCTGCTAGTTCTTCCCAATTGTCCAGCTCGATGTCTACCTCTCTGAGGTGTCTCTTGCAGACATCTTTGTAGCGCAACTGGGGGCGTCCGGGAGGTCTTTTGCCAAAGGCTAGCTGACCATACAGGATGTCTTTTGGAATGCTTCCATCATTCATCCTGTGGACGTGGCCAAGCCAGCGGAGCCGACGCTGCCCAAGGAGGGTGTGCATGGTTGGGATTCCAGCTTGCTCGAGGACGGCGGTGTTGATCCCTCTGTCCTTCCATGATATTCCAAGGATGCGCCTGAGGCAGCACAAGTGGAAGACGTTCAGCCTCTTTTCCTGGAGGGCACACAAGGTCCAAGTCTCGCTGCCATAAAGGAGGGTTCTGAGGATGCAGGCTCTGTAGACTTGCATTTTGGTGTGAGTGTACAGCTTGTTGTTATTCCACACTCTCTTGCTGAGTCTGGACAGAGTTGTGGCCGCTTTTCCGATCCTCCTGTTTAGCTCAGTGTCCAACGACAGGGTGTCAGTGATGGTGGACCTGAGGTAAACGAACTTGTGGATGACCTCTAACATATAGTTGTCAATGCTGATTGATGGGGATTCAGCAACATCCTGACCGAGTACGTTTGTCTTCTTTAGGCTGATGGTAAGCCCAAAGTCCTTGCACGCTTTGGAGAACTGATCCAGCAGTTTCTGAAGCTGGTCTTCTGTGTGAGACACTACAGCAGCATCGTCTGCGAACAGCATGTCTCTGATGAGGACTTCCTGCACCTTAGACTTAGCTTTCAGCCTTGCAAGATTAAACTGTTTCCCATCAGATCTTGTGTGCAGCAAGATGCCCTCTGTTGAAGATCCAAAGGCATGCTTCAGGAGGAGTGCGAAGAAGATCCCAAACAATGTCGGAGCAAGCACACATCCTTGTTTGATGCCGCTCCTGATTCTGAAAGCATCCGATAATGTGCCATCATATTGGATGGTTCCTCTCGTGTCTTCGTGGAACGACTGGATCATCTTGAGTAACCGTGGAGGACAGCCTATCTTGTGGAGCAGTTTCTGTTCAAACAAGGAACAAGTATTCAAAGAAACAAAGATTGCTCACATGGTAATGACTGGCGATCTTAAAGATGTTCTGTCACTGTGTAGTGCACTGTCCACCCTCCTTTCTTTCTGCCTCACATCCCATTCTTTGGACTTCTGAATTTTTTGTTGTACCAATTATTGTTTGTTATTTTTAGGAATTCACTCCATTTGTCTTAAAACGTCCAATTGGTTCTTAGCAATTACCATTCAGAGCGCACATTTATGTTAAGTTTTTGGAAGTAGTTCATGATTAAATGCTTAAAAAAGTGTTATAAACCAGCTTCTGATTTTCCTATAAATCATCTTGTTTTTTAAAAAGTTTTCTTTTGTCTACTTTCCACGTAAGCATGTATCTCTTTCCTGCTCCTAAACTCAAGTAATATTTAAAACTAAATTGCAGATTGACGTAGCCCACATAAATATCTGTGAATATCTTTCATTTTCATTTAAAAACTGAAATTACTTTTGTTATTGAATTAGAGAATAATCCTTCGAAAATTGCAAGGTAGAAAGATAACACCTAAAAATGGTATGCATGATGCATTCATTTTTGAGTAATATTAAGGACAATTTTAAGCAGACTTTTTACACAAATCTTACTAAATACTGCAATCTTTTTCCCCTTTGAAGTTATGATAGATAAAAATACAATAGTAGAAAACACTTTTTAGTCATTCAATAGCTATGTGGCAGTATCTGAACTTGTAGTGTGCAGGCATTTTTAAAGATGAATACCTTGATCTGTAGGATTGTTTTTAATTTTTAAGAAAATATATACTAGATAATTTTTATTACTGTATATTTGTCATGGATTTTATATCAAATATTGTAAGAGGAAAAGATTTTCCTATCAATGTGTATGTTCCATGTGACTACATTTCTGTACTGGTCTGCAAAACAGAGCATTTCACTTCTGTTAAGTTTGGCTAGAAAGGCAGTTGGTCTTACGTTTGTTGTTGCTCTGCGTCTGATACATCATATTTGAGTGCCAGAGGAGTCTCATTGTTTTGTGTAACATATCTTTATTTGTATGCACCAGTGTGCAGAGGCCAGAGGAAGCGATATAAAGATGTACTGAAGACATTGTATAGAGAGAGTGATTTTTCAATTGCGGTCCTTTCCTCATAAGCAGCTTTTAGCTTTTCTCTCATTTGCTGTAATCAACAAATGAATTTTATTGATTGTAGCAGCAATCACTGCTTCTGTTAGTCAAAACAGTCTGCATCAGAATGGAGGTTAGGAGAGTTCAAGTATATTGAGTATTGGAGGGGTAGCCGTGTTAGTCTGGATCTGTAACAGCAACGAAGGGTCCTGTGGCACCTTATAGACTAACAGAAAAGTTTTGAGCATGAGAAAGCTCATGCTCAAAACTTTTCTGTTAGTCTATAAGGTGCCACAGGACCCTTTGCAAGTATATTGAGTATGCAGTTGTGTTAGCCACTTCCAGCAGCTACCATTAGTACCAATCTAATAGTGCAGTGAGACGTCCTCAGAGACTAGGAAATAGAATATCTGTAAGACTGATAATGTTTTGAAAATGATAGTATATGCAGTGGAAAGGGAGGGTGATTTTTGGGGTGGGGTTGCAATAGGAAGCAGTTGATACTTTCATCTAGAACAGAATGTCACTTAAACTTTGTGCAGAAATACAACCTAATCTAGCCTAGAAATTATTTACATGTACAGTAGTCCCTCGACTTATGCGAGGGTTGCGCTCCCACGCACTCTTGCATAACTCCAATTTCATGTGAGTTGCGGGGGGCAGTTTTTTTTCCCTGGTAGAATGCATGTTCTGTAGCCAGGGAAGCAGCAGGAGCATGTGGAGGTCCTTTTGGAAGGTAAGTCCTGGGGTTTGGTTGCCAGGGGGAGGGGAGGGGGGCAGTTAGGGAGGGTTAACACTGGTGATGAGCTGGGGCTGTCGGTGGGGAGGAGGGTTAAGCTTGGGGTGGGTTAGAGCTGCAGGGAGGGCGGGGGGGTGGAGTTAAGCTGGAGCCATGTGCATGGTGAGGAGGGGAGCCAGAGCTGTGCAGGGGAGGTTTGAACCACAGCGGGCTGAGCCAGAGCCATGCCGGGGGTGGTGAGCCGAAGCCATGCTTGGGCGTTTGAACCGGGGCAGAGGGATTTGAACTGGAAAAGGGGTGGGGGGGTTGAGCCAGAACTGTGTGTGGGGGTGGTGAGCTGGAGCTGTATGCAGGTGGTGAGCTGGGTTGTGGGGGTAGTTGAGGTGGGGGAGTTGAGCCAGAGCCACGTGCGGGGGGCAGTGAGCCATGCCATGGAGGGGAAGTTGGGGGTTGTACCAGGGTGGGGGTGGTGAGCCAGGCTGCAGGGGGTTTGAACCGGGGCCATGTGGGCTGGGGGAGGTGAGCCAGGGCCGAGTGGAGAGAGATTTTGAGTCACGCTTAACTCATATTAATGCAAGTTAAGCACAACTTGAAATCGCGTGTTTCAGGGATTTACTGTAATCAAATTTGATATATGATGTGAGCCAGAAGTGGTCTAATAGGTTGAGTAAAGGGACTGAATGTCAGAAACTCTCCGATTCCATTCCTAGTTGTGTTTTTTTTTTTTATTTGCTGTGTGGTTTTTGTCTAAATGTTTAATCTTGGAGTATGTTTTCCCAATCTGAAAATGAGAATACAGTGTGTAGAGCCCCGCAAATCTGTGGAGCTTTGCTATATATCCACAGGTTTCTGCACCTGCACAGTTCACCCCAGTGGTCACAAACTTTTGTTCTAGATCTCTGATGTCCAACCAATTCTGAAGCAGTAGCCATCATATTACTGCTATATCGAGCTAGTCACATTATTCTGAGAATATATTTATTGTTCAAGCCAGCTAGCCATACTCAACTGGCCAAATAGCAACATGTGGCTAATGGCTAGCATGTTGGACATTAAAATTGTAAGTGAAAGTATCAATTATTTCCTCCTTATCAGTATGCTTCATGGTTAACATCTGTGTTTGGGACCATGGCTACTGTACTCCATTGGGACCATCTCAGTTTTCACTGGACCCTTCACCGTAGCCTTATTGGGGCCTCAGGAACTCATGCCGTGCAATATTGCGAATCTTTCAGTCTGATTGGAAATCCAAACAGCGCCCTCATCACAGAGAGCATCCTGAACCAATGAGCCAATGGAGAAAGAAAGAGTCAGATATGAGAAAACCACCAGCCCTGACAGTGTTTTCCTCCTCCTCCTCTTCAGAAGAGGCAGTCACGCTGGGCTCCCTTTTGTCATCTGGTGACTTTTGCCAGTTTCAACACTTGCTAAAGAGGATTACAGACACACTTCACATCCCTCTGTGAGAGGTGAGGGACACTCCTTAAACTCCTGGAGATTCTCCTGTGTGTGGGGCCCAGTAAAATGACACTGACTGGCAATGAGACCATTTTAGAACCAACTGCAATGAGCTGGCAAACTGCATATGCCTCCCACCAGAAAGAATGGTGAAGAGATATTTATGTCAACTTAAGGAACAGAATTTTTATTTACACACCCTGTTGTCAATACATAGTAGTTCAAGCTGTCACAGAAAGAGGCAGACAACATCATACTAAATCCATTCCTTTGGATAAAAAAGCTACAAACTTAGCCTCTATGGGAACAAAGCTTATACAGTACTTCCACCAGCTTACAATTGTTCCTACAGACCACCAACTGCAGAATTGGGCTGATCAGCCATCAGCAGACTCACAAATAGGAGGGTGACATAGAATCATAGGGCTGGAAGGGATCTTAGGAGGTCATCTACTCCAACCACCTGTTTCAAGCAGGATCAACCCCACTAAGTCATCCCAGGCAGGACCTTGTCAAGCCAGGACTTAAAAGCATTGAGGGATGGAGAATCCACCACCTCTCTAGGCAGTGCATTCCAGTGCTTCACCATCGTCCTTGTGAAGTAGTTTTTCCTAATATCTAACTATACCTCTCCCTCTTCAACTTCAGACCATTACTCTTTGTTCTGCCATCTGACACCACTGAGAACAGTTTCTCACCCTCTTCTTTTAGAGCTCCCCTTCAGGAATTTGAAGGCTTCTCTTCTGTAAACTAAACAAGCCCAAATTCTCAGCCTGTCCTCATAGGTCTTGTGCTCCAGCCCCTTAATCATTTTTGTTGCCCTCCACTGAACCCACTCCAGCACATCCACATCCTTTCTATACTGGGGGGCCCAAAACTGGACACGATACTCCAGATGTGGCCTCACCAGTGCTGAATAGAGAGAAACAACTGCTACTCTAGATCTGCTAGAAATGCTCCTCCTAATGCACCCTAATATCCCATTAGCCTTCTCGGCTACAAGAGCACACTGTTTACTCATACCCAGCCTTTCATCCACCATAACTCCTAGGTCCCTTTCTGTCGTACTGTTGCTGAGCCAGTCAGTCCCCAGCCTATAAAAGTGCTTGGGATTCTTTTGCCCCAGGTGCAGGACTCTACACTTCTCCTTGTTGAACTGCATCAGATTTCTTTTGGCCCAGTCCTCCAATTTATCCCGGTCTGTCTGGATTTTCTCTCTACCCTCCAATGTTTATACCTCTCCCCCTAGTTTTGTGTCATCTGCAAACTTCCTGAGGGTGCAATCCAGTCCCTCATCCAGGCCATTAATAAAGATATGGAACAACACCAGCTCCAGAACCAAGCCTTGTGGCACTCTGCTTGAAACCGACTGCAATCCGGATATTGAGCCATTGACCACTATGCTTTGGGCCCAACCGTTAAGCCAGCTTTCTATCCATCTTGTAGTCCAAGGAGCCAATCCGTATTTCCTTAACTTACGGACAAGAATGTTGTGAGAGACTGTATCAAAAGCTTTGCTGAAGTCAAGGTATATCATATCCACTGACTTCCCCATGTCCACAGAGCTTGTTAACTTGTCATAGAAGCTAGTCTGATTGGTCAGGCAGGACTTGTCCCTGATGAATCCATGTTGGCTACTTTTGATCACATTCCCCTCTTCCAAGTCCTCCAACATGGATTCCTTGAGCTTCCCTTCCATTATTTTCCCAGGTACTGAGGTAAGGCTGACCGGTCTATAGTACCCTGGATTGTCCTCCTTTGCTTTTTTTTATAGACGGTGTGACAGAATGCCTTGTCAACCCCTGTGGGTCCCTGCGCTTCCTGGAGGTTTTCTCTGTTGTGCCTCAGACACTCACGGAGACCCCTTATCTGCCCAGGCCTCATCATAGGCACGTCCCAACTGGGGCAGATAAAGCTAGTTCCCCTGCAGGCCCATGCCTGTTCTAGTGGAGTAACCCTCTTGGGGAAGGGTGGGGGGAGTCCAGACCCGCCCTCTACCCTGGACTCTTGCCCAGGGTCACTGCAAGGTCAAGAGGCTGCTGGCGGGGCCTTCACCCCTACCCCAATGTAGTAACCTCACCCTGGGCCACTTCACCCACCACTTCCTTGTGGTGCCTCTTGATCTTGCTCCTCGGTGTGCCTTCCAAAACCTTCCCCCCTGCAACCAGCTGGGGGAAACCTTTTATAGGGAGTGCAGGGCCTCTGCTGTCCAATGACTGCTGATTAGACTCAGCTGTGGCTAATGGTTAATGAGGCCCCATGCTGTCTGCCTTAATTGGGAAACAGGAAAGCATTCCCCCACAAACCAATATACCTGCCTTCTTGTAGAATTCTGTAGCCCCCAGGCAGCGGTCTGTCACAATGGGCACTATGTTTGCCTTCTTCCAGTCATCCAGGATCTCTCCCACTCTCCAAGACTCTTCAGAGATAATGGCCAAAGGTTCAGCAATGACATCTGCCAGTTCCCTCAGTAACCTCGAGTGCATTAAATCCAGACCCATGGATTTATGTGCATCTAGGTTTTCTAGATAGCTCAGAACTTGTTCCTTCCCCCCAAGATCACTGTCTTCCACCTTCCCATTCTGCGTGGTCTAGGACCGTCTTGTGGGAGTTGACTTTGTCCGTGAAGACTGAGGCAAAAAAAAACTTTGAGTACTTCAGCTTTTCTTACATCATCTGTCACTAGGTTACCTCTCTGATCCAATAATGGCCTCACACCTTCTCTGATAACCCATTTGTTGTTAACATGCCTGAAGAAACCCTTTTTGTTACTTTTCACATCCCTTGACAGCTGCAGTTCCAATTGTGCTTTTGCTTTCTCGATTACCACCCAGCATTCTCAGCCGTATGTTTATACTCCCCCTTAGTCAGCTGTCCACATTTATATTTCTTTTACGCATCCTTTTAGAGTTTAAGCCACCTGAGGATTTCCCTGTTAAGCCAAGCTGGTTGCCTGCTATGTTTGCATTTCTTACTATGCAGCGGGATGGTTTGTTCCTGTGCCTTCAGTAAGACGACTTTAAAATACTGCCAGTTCTCCTGAACTCTTCCCCTTCATCTTCATTTTCCAAGGGATCCTGCTCATCAGTTCTCTCAGGGAGTTGAAGTCTGCTCTTTTGAAATCAAGGGTCTGTATGTTACTGGTCACCCTTCTTCCTTTTGTCCAGATCCTAACAGGTATGATCTCATGGTTACTGCAGCCAAGATTTCCACCCATTTCTGTTTCTCCTACTAGTTCTTCCCTGTTTGTGAGCAGCAGGTCAAGTTGCGCACAGCCCTTGGTCGGTTCTTCAGGACTTGTATCAAGAAGTTATCCCCAGTATTCTCCAAAAACTCCCCTGATTGTCTGTGTGCTGATGTATTGGTCTCCCAACAAATATCAGGATGATTAAAGTGTCCCATGAGAACCAGGGCCTGTCATTTGGAAGATTCACTTAGCTGCCTGAAGAAATCCTAATCTACCTCATCTCCCTGGTCTGGCGTTCTATAGCAGACACCAACTAGAAAATCACCTCTTTTACTTCTGTCTCTAAGCTTAACCCAAAGAAATTCAACTGGTTTTTCTCCCTCCTTATACTGGAGCTCTGAGCAATCACACTGCTCCCTCACATAAGCTGCGTCTACGCGTGCCGGCTACTTCGAAGTAGCTGCACCAACTTCGAAATAGTGCCCACCACGTCCACACGTGGCGAGCGCTATTTCGAAGTTGAAATCAACATAAGGCGGCGAGACGTCGAAGTCGCTATCCTCATGAGGAGATGGGAATAGTGCCCTACTTCGACGTTGAACATCGAAGTAGGGACCATGTAGCCAATCCGCGTCCCACAACATCGAAATAGCGGGGTCCGCCATGGCGGCCATCAGCTGAGGGGTTGAGAGACGCTCTCTCAAGCCCCTGCGGGGCTATATGGTCATCGTGTGCAGCAGCCCGTAGCCCAGGGCATCTGGCTGCTGCTGCTGCAGCTGGGGATCCATGCTGCATGCACAGGGTCTGCAACCAGTTGTCGGCTCTGTGGATCTTGTGCTGTTTAGTGCAAGTGTGTCTGGGAGGGGCCCTTTAAGGGAGCAGCTTGCCGTTGAGTCTGCCCTGTGACCCTGTCTGCAGCTGTTTCTGGCACCCTTATTTTGATGCGGGCCACTTTGGTGTGTAGACGCTCCCCTGCAGCGCCTACTTCAATGTAGTGCTGCCCAACGTCGACATTGAACGTCGACGGCACCGGCCCTGGAGGACGTGTAGACGTTATTCATCAAAATAGCTCATTTCGATGTCGCTACATCCAAATAAGCTATTTCGATGTAGCATTCACGTGTAGAAGTAGCTATAGAGTGCAGCTCTTCCTTCTCTTCTCCCATCTGTCCTTCCTAAACAGTTATAACCTTCCATGACTGTGGTCCAGTTATGCGAATTGTCCCACCAAGTCTTCATTATTCCAAGCACCTCATACTTGTGTGACTGTGGCAGGGCCTCTAATTCTTCCTGTTTGTTCCCTAGGCTTCTGGCATTAGTGTATAAGCATCTTAGAGAAGGGGCTGATTGGTCCACTTTCTCTTCTTCACCCAGGAATCCTGCTTGATTGTTCCCTCCTTCTTCCTCACTTACCCTAGGGCTTGTCACCGTCCCCCGACGAACCTAGTTTAAAGCCGGGGATGAGTGTACATCCTTTTGTGAGGGGGCAATCAAATCTGCACACAATATTCAAGGAAATATTCTATTTCATCTTTTCTTATCTATTCCTTTCTTAATTATTCCCAATATGTTAGTGTTTTTAACTGCCCCTGCACACTCTTGACAGTTGTGTGAAAACTTCCACTCAGTGACTCCAATACCTCTCGAGTGCGAACAATTAATTTAGATTCCATCATTTAATATGATATTCAGGATTGTTTTCCAGTGTGTGTTACTTTGTATTTATCAATATTGAAATTAATCTGTGATTTTTGTTGTCCACTCACTCCTTCTGTAACACAGCTTTGTAACTCTTCACAGTTCACTTTAGACATAACTGTCTGAGCAGCTTTGTATCTGCAGATTTTGCTTCCTTGCTGTTAATTCCTATTTCCAGATCATTTATGAATGTTAAATAATACTGGTCCTCCTTTAGACCCCCTGAGACCTCACTATTTACCTCTCTTTGTTCTGAGAACTGGCAATTTATTCCTACCTTTGTTTCCTATCTTTTTAACTATCTGCTGATCTTTGAGAGAACCTTCTTTCTTATCAATGACAGCTTACTTTGCTAAAAAGCCTTTAGTGAGGGACCTTGATAAAACTTTCTGAAAATCTATATGCACTGGATCCCCCTTGTCCATGTTCTTGTTGGTCTGCTTAGAGAACTTTAGGAGACTGGTAAGTTATGATTTCGCTTTACAAAAGACATGTTAACTTTCCTAAGAAGTCATGTTCATGTAAGTATCTCACAATTCTGTTCTTTGATATCATTTCACTCATTTTGCCTGGTACTGAAGTTAGGCTTACTGGCCTGTAATTGTCGGGATCATCTCTGGATCCTTATTTTAAAATGGGCATCAAATTGTCTGTCATCCAGTTATCTGATACAGAAGTTCATTTAAATGATAGTTACATATTGCAGTTAGCAGTTCTGCTAGGTCAGATTTGAGGTCCTTCTTATAGACAGGTGGCCAAAAAAGATCATTCCTGTCTTTGCTGATCCCTATGATTTCCAAGTCTTGCTACCTAAAAAAATTGTTTGTAGTTATAGTTAAGCAAACTGATTTATGTATGTGAGGAGGTGGTATGGGAACCTTGCCTTAATCTGTTTAGCTTCTGTAATGGCATGCTATCCTAAACCTGAGATATTTTAAATAATCTATGAGAATGAAGAGATACGTACGTTCGTTTTTAAAACAAACCTCTGTAATACTCTAGTTTACATTTGTGTGGGTGCAGTTACATTTTCTAATCACGGAAACCCTTGTATCTTTTATTTCAAGCTTATTCACAGCCAGTGGATAACCATATCAGTCCAGCTGCCTACCTGGGACAATCTTTGCTACCATCATCACCAGGAAGGTATTCCCCAGTTCCCAAGGAAATGGTTGGAGATGATGAGATTACCAGGTAAGGAGTGAGGAAAAACAAGCAGTCCTGTAGCACCTGAAAGACTAATAAATTTATTTGTTAGGTAATGAGCTTTTGTGGGAAAGACCCACTTTTCCAGATTTTCAGATTTTAAGGTGAGGAGTGGCTAGTCCAAATGAAACTGATAAATTGAGATGAGTTAAAGTTAAGCAAGTTAACATTCTGTGTGTAACTGATAAAAGTATCAGTGTGTGCTGTTTCTAGAAATCATTATAAATCTAAAAATATTTTAATACTAGCGATTATTTCCATAAGACTTAAAAACTGTTTTGCTGATTTATTCCAATTGTGCTCATCCATGCTAATATGGTTATAACCATACAAATTGTATTCAGTGTAGAGTGTATAAGGTCTCCTGTTCCAAAACTGGATCAGATACTTTGGCCGCTTAGTATATGGAATTAAGGTAGCACTGCTTTTAATTTGCTCTGCTCCTCTGCTGGCAAGTTTTCTGAAGTAGTTCAGGATTTCATGGCCATCATGACAACTATGGTCTTATCCCAGATAAGAAGCAGCTAGATTCAGACAACTGGCCACACTTAAGTCTTGGGTTTTGGATTGAAACTTGAGTTTCAGTGGTTGATTGGTTGATTATGTTACCAGAGCAACTGGGATTACATTTTTCATAGAATTATTGTTCCTTCCTGTGGTTTCAGACTGGGGCTTATCTCTCCTGAGGGGGTGAAGGTGCTGTTCTATTGGTCTACCATCAATGGTCACCTGTTCTGTTCATTGCAGTGGAGCACCTGACATTGGCCACTATTACGAGACAAGACAATGAGCTAGATGGACCTAGTAAGGTCATTCTTATTAATGAGATCAGAAACGACCTGAAGGGCTCTGAGTTTGAATCTTATTCCAGTAAAACAGCTTTTCTCAAATGTGGCCATCAGAGGCTTTTCTTATGGCCACAGCCTCCTGGGAAAGAGGCTCTCCTGCATCTCCTTCCCCCTCTGATATCACCAGGACTAGTTGCGCTTTATACCTCTCTGGAGCCACAAATGTAAGAATAGCAGATAGCTGGTTTGGGTTTCCACATTCCCAGAAGCCATGGGTCTCAGGCTTCTGGCTTCAGTTCTAAGATGGCTGGCTCTGGACATTCAAGAGCAGCTCTGACTACAGGCTAGCCACCCTGTCCATCACCTTTGGCCTGTGCTGCCTCCTTACTGGCTTACCCATCCAAGGTTCAATTTGTCCCCCATCTTGACAGCACTGAGTAAAGGCAGGCCTAAACTAGACCTGAAAGTCTATCTTACATAAGCAATTCCAGATATGATGATTGTGTACCTGTAATCAACATATATAAGGTCAATTTATCATGCTGTCTACATAAAGGGAGGTGGATGGGAGAAACTCTCTGATCAACCTCGCTGACTCTTTGTGAGAATGAGGAGTATCAGGGTCAACTGTTGATCCATGATGGTTCAATTTAGAATGTACCTGCTAGGTGTGTTAAATCAAATAATAGAATCCTAGGGCTGGAAGGGACCTCAGGAGGTCATAGAGTCCAGCGCTCTGCTCAAGCAGGATCAATCCTAACTAAATCATCCAAGCCAGAACTTTGTCAAGATGGGACTTAAAAATCTCTAGGGATGAAGATTCCACCACCTCTCTATGTAGCGCATTCCAGTGCTTTACCACCCTCCTGGTGAAACAGTTTTGTCTAACATCCAACCTATATCTCCACCTGTGTAACTTGAGATCATTGGTCTTTGTTCTGCCATCCGTCCCTGTGAGAACAGCCTCTCTCCATACACTTTAGAACCACCTTTGGGAAGTTGAAGGCAGCTATCAAATTTCCCCTCATTCTTCTCTTCTGCGAACTAAATAAGCCCAAATCCCTCAGCTTCTCATAGGTCATGTGCTTGAGCCCCTTAATCATTTTCATTGCCCTCCACTGCACCCTCTCCAGTGCATCCACATCCCTTTCTATACTGGGGGTCCCAGAATACTCCAGATGCAGCCTCACTTGTGCAGAGCAGAGTGGAATAACACCTTCTCTAGTGCACCACAGTATGCCATTAGCCTTCTTGGATAAAGGGTACAGTCACTCATATCCAGCTTCTTATGCACTCTAATCCCCAGGTCCTTTTCTCCTGCACTGCTACTTAGCCAGTTGGTCGTCAGGCTGTTGTAACAGTGCTTGGGATTCTTCTGTCCTAAATGCAGGACTCTGCAGTTGTCCTTGTTGAACCTCAAGATTTCTTTTGGCCTAATCCTCCAATTTATCTAGGTCACTCTGGATCCTATCTCTACCCTCCAGCGTATCCACCTATTCCCTTAGCTTAGTGTCATCTGCAAATTTGCTAAGGGTGCAATCCATTCTTTCAACAATACCCACTCTAGAACTGATCCTTGGGGCACTCCATTTCAAACTGACCACCAACCAGACATAGAACCATTGATCACTACCCTTTGGGCCCAAAGTGTAACCAGCTTTCTCTCCACCTTACAGTCCATTTATCCACTCCATACTTTCTTAACTTGCAGGCAAGAACATTACGAGAGTCTGTATCAAAAGCTTTGCTAAAGTCAAGGTATATCACATCCATTGACTTTCCCATGTTTGCAGAGCCAGTTACCTCGTCATAGAAGCTAATCAGATTGATCAGGTATGACTTGCCCTTGGTGAATTCATGTTGTTCATGTTGACTATTCTTGATCACTTCCCCTCTTCCAAGTGCTTCAAAATGGATTCTTTGAGGATCCCCTCTGTGATTTTTCCAGGGACTGAGGTAAGGCTGACCATTCTATAGTTCCCTGGATTGTCCTTCTTTCCTTTTTTTTTAAATATGAGCACTATATTTGCATTTTTCCTGTCATTTGGGACCTCTCTTGATCTCCACAAGTTTTCAAAGATAGTGGCCAAAGGCTCTGCAATTACACTTGCCCATTCCTTCAGTATCCATGGATGCATTTAAATCTGGACCCTTGGATATATGTAGATCTAGCTTTTCTAAATAGTTCTTAACCTGTTCTTTCCCTAACTAGGGCTGATCACCTCTTTCCCATAGTGCACTGCCTAGTGCAGAAGTCTGGGAGCTGATTTTGTCTGTAAAGACCGAGGCAAAAAACCATTGAGTACTTTACCTTTTTTCACATAATTTGGCACAAGGTTACTTCCTTCATCAAGTAAGGGCCCCACACCCTCCCTGATTACCCTCTTATTGTTAACATGCCTATAGAATCCTTTCCCATTACTCTTTATGTTCCTCGTAGCTGCAGTTTCAATTGTGCTTTGTCTTCCTGATTATGCCCCGGCATTCTCAAGCAGCATATTTGTACTCCTCTTTAGTCATCTGTCCAATTTTCTGCTTATTGTATGCATCCTTTTTGAGTTTAAGCTCGCCAAAGATTTCCCTGGTAAGCCAAGCTTGTTGCCTACCGTTTTTGCTTTTCTTCTGACTTTTTGTCGATCTTCTGGTAACTACAGTAAACCCTTGATTTAATGGACTAATTGTGGGGAAGAGTGTCTGCTATTCCCGAAAGTTTGTTAAATGCAAGGGTTTACTGCCGACCCACCCCTGCCAGGCTCCCACAGCTCCCCACCCCAGAACAAAACCCTGCCACTCACTGGAGCTGCCACCACTGGAGGAGCCTCTGGACCCCATCAGAGCCACTGGAGGAGCCACCGTGTGCTCCTCCCACCAGGGGTGGGGCACATATGTGAGTGCCAGTCTGCCTGTGTACGCATCCCACCCTGGTGGGAGGAGCGTGTGGCAGCTCCTCCAGGCTGCAGCAGCGATAAGTCTCAACTTTTTTTTGGTGGAGAGTATGATTTTGCAGACATCGGTGAACTTCGGGAACAACGGGGGGATGTCCCTTGTTCCTGAAGTCCACTAAATTGGGGCCCATAAAATCAAGGGTTCACTGCATAGATATACCCTAAGTGTGCTGTGAAGAGTGATTCATCTGTTTGATGATACCACTTTTCGATGCCTTGCGGGTAGCTAACAATTCTGCTGCTGTGAATGGTGATATTAACAGATACCATTTTTCTCAACAACAGATTTACTAGCTAGCAAGTTCTACCAAAAACAGACAAACAAACAAAAAAACAGAAAAAGAAAAACGTACAACCAGAAAAAAAAAGACCTAAGGAAACAACAAAAGACAAGAACGTGCAAAGCCCCTGTTTGTTTTGTTTCTGCCTAGGTCCAGTAAGGAAAAGAAATAACTACATTTTTTTAATGAGACGGGGGGGAAAACACCCTAATTAAAGAAATTAGTATAACTTGGGCATGCATATTTGTGTATATATTTTTTTCATGTTTCCTAAAGTTATTTAAGTATGTTAGTGAAAATTTTCATAGTCACCACTAGCAAGCGTTGTTGGCTGCACTAAAAAAATTGTTGTGAGAACCCCTAACAGTCCGAAAGTATGGTAAAACAGTGTTGTACCCTGGTATCCTTCAGTTTCGAAGATGTGATCTGTAGATTCCCTCTTTAACAACATGATTTTCTCAGGTCCCTCTGGTGTACAGATGAGGGAGTGTGTCTGGTACACTGATGGTGAAAATGCAATGCAGCGGCTGAACAGCTGTGCTATTAATATTTTTAACTTTTATGTTAAGACTGTGCACTAGGCATAGAAAGGTAATTTTTCTCTAGCACCAACACAGAAGCCACAGAATCAACCAGGAGAGTGGTTTCAGGTGGCAGAACTGATAAATTGTGACTTGCTCATCTCACTCTGAGTCCTTTCCTCTTGTACTTCTGCAAACAAAATGGATCAGATTGAAACCAAACTGTCTGCTTTTGTGGTGAGAGAGCAACAGCATAAGAGAACAAGAATCTCATATTCAGTAAAAGAGTTTGCCAGTGATAGCTGCTCATGTACTGTTGGTGTTGATTGACCTTTGCTGAGTAACCTGTGCTTTGAATCCAACCTTTCTGGCAAGTTGAGATTAGTGGGGAAGTACTGGGTCCCTTGCTGGTAGAGATTGATTACTCTTTCTTTAAGAAAGGTAGGTTTCTTACTGCTTTGAAGGAAGTATTAGTGCAGTATTTTCTTGAAGTCATTGCTTCATGTTAACAGTCAAGCTAGTTATCAACCAGTAACACATCTTTCCCTAATTAAAACTGTGGAGAAGATTGTAGGAAGACAGTTCTCATAGTATCATAGTATCTCATACAGCAACGAGGGGTCCTGTGGCACCTTATAGACTAACAGAAAAGTTTTGAGCATGAGCTTTCATGAGCACAGACTCACTTCATCAGATGTGCATAGTATGTGCCTTTGACCACACTGACTCTTCAATGGGTATACATCTGGCTGTGGTCCAGGAAGTATGCTGGTTGAAGGTCAGATGTTCACACTAGTAGTATAAAATGTATCAATTGCCAATAGTTGTTGATCCCAAGGTTTTGCTGACCCCCCTGTGGACTTTTGCAAAAGTGGATGGGACTGCTTTTTGGTGGCTTTGTTCTTTTATTACTGAGAAATAGTGGTGAGTAGATATGAGCTAATACTTCTCCTACCAAATGTCCCCATCTGTGGTGTCCATCTGGTTACCATTCTGCCTCCTTTTAAACATATGTATATAAAATGGTACCATTAAATCCTGCGAACCCTGCAAATATTCCATGACTGTCAGTGTATTGCATGGGAGCTGCCTGTGCTGTCTTGGTGAGGCTCACATCAGCAACAGATGTACAATCTGTAAGTTTTCAAGCTAAGAACTATGATGAAGTGGGACATTCAACTTAGAGCACTCCTTATGGAGTCAGCTCTAACTCCGGAACCAACATGCTGCTCAGGATTGGCACCAGGTACGAAAGGTTCAAAGCATGGTATTCAGTTGGCACTGTCAAATTGCCAGCACCAATCAAGAAGCCAAGGAGGATGGTAAAAGAACGCACCCAATCCAGGAGGAAAGGAGACATGGCAGCAGAGCAGCACAGAGCTGCATCAGGTGGCTCTCAATTTCCATCAGGCTAAAGGGGCCCAACTAAGACTGAGCAAAATACAGCAGCTCAATCCATTCCACTGACTCCGAATAGTGGAACGCTTAATCACATTCAGGTGTCCTCCATGCCACAGGCTTGGGACCCAGCCTGATAGCCTGAGTGGAATTAGTGGGTGTTCCTTTCCCTAGCAGGGTCCCTTTGATCATGGGCTGGTGAGAGGTGCTAGACACCTCCAGCCTCCTCTCTGCTGGATGCCCTGCAGGCTGCAAGGAAAATACTGTCTTTGCCAGTCTCTGCACCTCAGTCTTCTGTGAGTCCATGGTCTAGGGCAGGGGTCAGCCAGAGTGCTGAAATTTGACCTTTTGACCTCTGTGGATGGTCCAACCTTCATTAATAAATAAAGATGCCAGGCTTTACTGTTTAGGTGGTTGTTGGTAGCATTAGCTGGTCTTTTGTTGAATCCACATGCAGCATGGCTTTGAACAAGCTCCCAGCTACTTGGGGCGGGAGAGGTGGTACTGAGCGTCCAACTCGCAGGCCGATGAAAATCAGCTCACTTGCTGCTCTTGGCACCCATGGCAGGGGTTATTGACCCAAAAACTCATGATAATTTTGTCAGCATCCTATCAGCACTGGACAATGGACAGGGAGGTGCCCAGGCACTTTTCACCAGCCCTCAATGAATGGCATTCAAGACAATATTTTATTTCAGACGTTGGAAAAGCTACTGGAAGGGAATCTGTTCTAGATTTGATTTTAACAAATATGGAAGAACTACTTGAGAAATTGAAAGTGAAAAGCAGCTTGGGTGAAAGTGACCATGAAATCATAGAGTTCATGATTCTGAGGAACGGTAGAAGGGAGAACAACAAAATAGAGACAATGGATTTTAGTAAATCTGGAGAGCTGCAGAGGGCCATTATTAAGGCCTGAAAAGCAAGCTATTCCACTGCATAGGAGACATAGAAAGTATGGGAAAAGATCTCAGCATCAAAAAGGAGTAATATAAAAATTGGAAACAAGGAAAGATTACAAAGGATGAGTATGAGCAAACAGTGTAGGTATGGAGGAGCAAGATTAGAAAGGCAAAGACACAAAATAAGCTTAAACTAGCTGTAACAAGAAGACCTACTATAAATATACTAGGAGCAAGAAGAAGATGGACAGAGTAGGCCCACTACCCAGTGAGGAGAGAGAAGTAATATCAGGAAACTTGGAAATGGCAGAGGCACTTAATGACTTCTTTGTTTCAGTCTTCACCAAGAAGTCTGATGATGAAGGAATGCCTACCATAGTGAATGCTAGTGAGAAAGGGATAGGTTTAGAAGATAAAAATAAGAAAAGAGCAAGTTAAAAATGACTTAAAAAAGTTAGATGTCTGCATATCATCAGGACCTGATGAAATGCATGCTAGAATATTCAAGGATCTGACAGAGGAGGTATCTGAGCCTTTAGCTATCACCTTTGAAAAGTCATGGAAGTTGGAAGCAATTCCGGAAGACTGGAAAAGAGAAAATATAGTGTGCATCTATTAAAAAAAAAAAAAAAAGTGAGGTGTATGGGGTGCCCAGGGATGGGTAGCACCTCTGGTGTGGGGAGTTGTCATGCACCTTTGGTCCCCACCTGGCACCCAGCTCTCACCTGTGGCTCCAAGAAGCTGTAGCATGCAGCGGCCACACCCCGATAAACCGCTTCGACAGGTGGGCTAAACCAGGTGAGGGTAGCCAACAGGTCTGAAAACTGTGGCGAGATAGGGAATTGCCTATCCCAGCATTCAAAGTTGGCCCAGGTGGAGTGTATGGAGGAGATCAACAGCAAGATCCAATGGCTAGGAAGGCGGTTCTGCAACACTCTGGGAAGAGGGAAGGGCACGACAAGGCACCAAATATGGCATGGCCACCCACTGCAGCATTGGAAGTCCCAGCCATGGCGACTTTTCGTACCACTGAAACCAGGCTTCTGAGGTCAAGAGAGTGGAACTGCCCCTGTGCAAAGGCTTTTCCACTTTAAACGTTCTCTTGCACAGGTTGTTTGCACATTCTCATCACTTTTGTCTACCTCAAAGTCCTACAGCGATGGTGGAGGGGCGAAGCGACAGGTGGAGGTGACCACTGGGAGTCATAGCTCCAAACCAGCACGTAGGCGGCCTGTGAAATTTGGTCTCTTGACTTTGGCCCCGGGACAACAGAGTAGTTCGACAGCATCCCAGGCAACTGAGCAGATCTTTTTAGGAACAGTACTGCTCACCTTCAAAATGAGGGAGGGGACTAAAAAAGGTGTCCCAAAAATTGCTTGTCCCAACCAAAATGTGGCGCATGCCACAGCTGGCAGTTTTACCCTCCCAGTGGTCAAAAAATAGTGACAAGAAAGATGATATTTGCAGCATGGAATGTTCACACCCTCTTGGACAGGGAGCATGCTATGAGGCCTGAGAGAAGAACGGCCCTCATAGCAAATGAACTGGCACGTTATGACATTGACATAGCCACCCTGAGCGAGACCAGGCTGGCAGAAGAAGGATCCATCTGCGAACCAAAAGGAGGTTGTGCCTTCTTCTGGAAAGGCAGGCCAGAAAATGAAGACAGAATCCTCGGAGTGGGACTTGCCATCAAGCCATCACTTCTGCACCAGCTTCCTGACCCACCAACTTGCATCAGTGAGCATCTGATCAAGCTCCATTTCCCCCTCAACACCTTTCACAGCATTACAGTCATCAGCGCTTACGCCCCTACACTGACTAACAGCGACAAAACAAAAGGATGTTTCTATGAGGACTTTGACCATCTTGTGAAAGCAACTCCTCCTAGTGACAGGCTTCTCCTGTTGGGTGACTTCAACGCCAGGGTGGCAAGGACTGCAGGACCTGGAAAGGGGTGCTGGGGCATCACGGTGTTGGTAACATGAAAGCCAGTGGCTGCCTTCTGCTGAGATTGTGTGCAGAAAACAACCTGGCGATTACCAACACTATCTTCAGGCAAGCCAATATATACGAGACCACATGGATGCACCCGAGATCAAAACAGTGGCACCTGATTGACTATGTCATCAGTCGCAGGCAGGACATTCAAGATGTTAAGATCACCAGGGCCATGCGGGGAGCTGAGTGCTGGACTGATCATAGACTCATCAGATCAGTCCTTATGCTGCACATCACACCACTGCACCACAAGAAGCTCAAGGTTGTCAGACTCTCCTTCAAAATCATGAAGCTGCAACATACTGGTCATTGTGAGAAATTCACAGCCTGCCTTAAGAAAGTACTGATGTCCCATGGACCTCTGACTGGAGACCCAACACAAAAATGGGACCAGTTCCAAACCCTGGTGCCAGAGTCAGCCAAATCAACACTAGGACTGAAAAAGAGTTCACCAAGACTGGTTTGATGAAAATGATGAAGCCATCGTGAAGACGTTAGAAGAAAAACAGAACGCATTTCTGCTATAGCAAAATGATCAGTCCTCAATCGCCAAACGTGATTGTTTCAAACACCTTCAGAGCCAGGCGCAAACAGCACTTCGCAAAATGCAAGATGAGTGGTGGGAGAGTAAAGCTGATGAAGTCCAATACTATGCTGACACCAAGAACTTCAGGGTGGTGTTCAGTGCTATCAAAGCTCTCATCATCATCATCATCATCATCAATAACCATGGGCTCAGTGCCCGTTGGTGTCTGATGTCTCTCTCACTATTTCCTTCCATCTTTGCCTATCCAGTGCAGAGTGGCTTAGTTTCTGTAGACTAGCTCTGCACCAATTTACTATATCATCTATCTGTTTTCTGTTGAGTCTGCCTCTCCTATTTGAACCATGCATTATGCCAAATACTGGGGTCTTGATTTTTCGTTCGTCATTCATTGTGCAAATATGTCCCAATAGTTGTAGCTTCCATTTTATAACCTTCTGCAGCAGGTTCTCTTTCGGCTGTATCTTCCTATATAATTTTTCATTGGTGACCTTCTGCATCCATCCTATTCTCAGAATCTTTCTATAACAACTCCTTTCGAACACCAATATTCTTCTTTTCGAATCTTTTGTTATCACCCACGTCTCACATCCGTACAAACTTGCTGCTGAGTACACGTTTTCAAGATGCCCAGCTTCGTTCTTAAGCTAATTGCCTTGCTTTTCCAGATCTTATCCATTGCCTTCAAACTTGCTCTTGCTTTCGCTATTCTAGTCGCTATTTCCTTCTTGCAGTCTAGATCATGTTATGTTGCTCCCCAGATATCTGAACTTCTCTACATTTTCTAGTTCAATACCATCCACACTGATCTTCCTTCCTATTTCCTTATCTCCAAATACCATTGTTTTTTATCGATGTTCATCATCAGCCCGTACCGATTCCCTTCTTTGTTTAACACCTGCACCGTTTTCGCTAGCTTCTCGTCATCTTCCTCAATGATAACTATATCATCCGCGAACCTCAAGTTGTTAATTATTTTCCTGTGCACAGATATCCCTTCTACCTCTTCCTTGACCTTGTCCATCACTCTCTCCAGATGTGCGATGAAGATACTTGGCAATATTGGATTTCCTTGTCTCATACCTCTACTTGTTTTAAACCGACTTCCCAACTCCCCTCATGTTCTCACCTCTGCCTACATATTATCATTGATGTCTTTCAACAACCGTATTAGTCTGCTATCCACTCCATATGACTCCAACATAACCCAAGTGACTTTCTGATCTATACTGTCAAATGTATTTTGAAAATCGATGAAGCAAGTGTATGCATTTTTGTTCTTTCGTCAGGCTTTCTCCGCTATCAGTCTTAGTGCCAATATCTGCTGTAAGGTACTTCTATCTTTTCTGAACCCTGCTTGCTCATCTGCTATATGTTCTTCTATCTGTGATCTTAATCTCTGTCAGTATCATCATCAGCACCTTTCCTAGATGACTCGTTAGGGCAATCATTCTGTAGTTCTTGCACTCCAGTGTACTTCCTTTCTTGGTATTGTCACTAGCACAGATCTTGTCCATTCCTTAGGTGCCTTCCCTTCTTTCCATGCTATATTACATAGTCGGTGTATTTCCTGAATCATGCTTTCTCCGCCATATTTGATCATCTCTCCCGTGATCTTATCATTTCCAGGGCTCTTGTTGTTCTTTAGTTGTTTCACTGCTTTTTCTACTTCCTCCTTTGAAATATTGGTTTTGCTCTCGATGCTCGGGGGGGATATCTCTTTCAGTTCTTCAGTCAGTCTTTCTGAGACACTTGGGTCCAACTGTGCTTTGTATAGATCAGTGCAATATCTCGTCCATCACTGCACAGTCTCCTCGCTGTTCATGAGCACTTCTTCGTTCTCCTCTTTGATTGCCATCTGCTTTGTTTGCCATTTCCTATTAATATTCCTAATTGTCATGTACACCTCCCTGGTCTTCTATTCACCGTAATACCTCTCAATATCTTCACATTGCTCCTCTAACCATTTCTCCTTATCTTTTCTGGCTGCTTTCCTTACCTCATTGCATTTCATCCTATATTGCTGTTCTGCCGTCTCAGAAACATCTCTTCTGATGTTCAACACTCTTTTCTCTTGAACCAACTTCGGTGTCTTCTGGGTAATCCACTTCTTATTGATCTTTTCTTCTTCTAGTACAGTCTGCTCAATTGCGTCTTCTATAGCGATGGCTGTCCCTGCGACTCTCTTCTCTAGTTCTTTCTCTGTGGCAATATTCTTAATCTTCTCTTCGAGCACTGTTTTGTGTGCATTCCCTGTTTCTTCCTCACATAGCCTCATCACATGTCTTCTTAAACTATGTCTTACATTTTCTTTTGAGTTTTATCTTGATGTTTGCGCTCACTAGACTGTGGTCTGAGTCTATATCCGCTCCTTGGAAAGTTCGGCACTGCTGTACTGATGTTATCCATCTTCTTATCATATCTATCATGTTCTTGGACTTCCCATCATTCGATCGCCATGTCCACTTCCTACAGTCCTTTTGCTGGAATCCCATGTTGCAGATCACCATCTCATGCTCTGTAGCAAACTCTAACAGTTTCTCCCCTCGTTCGCTTCTTTCTTCATATCCAAACCTTCCCATGACTCTCTCCCAACCTTCATTATCTGTTCCAACCTTTGCATTCTAATCTCCTCCGATGATTAACACATCTTTCTTCAGTATCTTCTCCACCACCTTTGTCAAATCTTCATACAATAGCTCACGCTCTTCCTCCGTACTGTCCGACGTGGGTGCATACACCTGAATGAGTGAGAAGTTGAATGGTTTTGCTTTGAATCACGCAACCATCATTCTTGCACTCACCAGTTTGTATCCTAATAATGCTCTACTAGCTGTTTTGCTAAGAAGGAATCCAACTCCTGCTTCATGCTTCTTTTCGTTTCCTGACTAAATGACTTTGCAACCTCATATCTCTCCTGATCCCATCCAACGCATCTCTGCCAGTCCAAGTATATGACATCGATATCTCTCCATTTCCTTTCGAAGCAGCTATAATTTTCCAGTTGCCCACAGTGTTCAGATGTTCTGTGTTCCAATGGATAGCATATGTGTTCAGTGTAATTTTCTTTCAGTAGCCAACTTATCGACCCAACCCCAATCGCTCGATTGGCATCGTGGACCTTGTTTATCCAGGCAATGTCCGAGCCGGCATTTTTTATTATTTGGTTATACTGGCATCAGATTTCATTTGTATTGTTGTTTGACGGTCAGCACATCGACACACATCTGACCAACCCTCCTCTTTCATCCAGGCCTCGAACTGGCATGGAGCTCTCAGTGGCTTCATGGCGGAGTTGAAGCTATATATGGACCTTCAAAGCCAAGTACGACACCTCTCCTGTCTGCAAATGGCTCAACCCTTCTGAGGGAGAAAAACAGCATCAACAATAGGTGGAGAGAGCACTTCAGCAACCTTCTCAACAGACCCTCCATTGTCGACTCTGTGGCCCTAGACCAGATCCTTCAGAAACCCACAATAGACAGTCTTGACTTGCCCCCTACAATGAATAAGGTCAAAAAGGCAATCCACCAGCCCAGCTCTGGCAAAGCCCCTGGGATGGACAGTATCCCTGCTGAAATTTTCAAAGCAGCAGGACCATCGTCAGTTGAAGCCTTTCACAACATCTTTATCAGCATCAGGGAAGAAGACATGCCCAAAGACTTTAAGGATGCCACAGTCATCTCACCTTTCAAGAACAAGGGCAACAAAGTTGACTGTTCTTCTCTGTACTGCTGGGAAGGTCTTGGCTCGAGTCATTGTCTGATCACTAGAGTCTCAGAGGAGAACCTACCAGAGGCACAGTGTGGTTTTCGCCCCGGCAGCAGCACCATTGACGTGATCTTTGCTGTTCATCAGGTCCAGGAAAAGTGCATAGAGCAGAACTTGGGTCTGTACACTGTCTTTATAGACCTGACCGAGACATTTGAGACCGTCAGTAGAGAAGCCCTGTGGATTATCCTGTCAAAATTTGGCTGCCCGAGAAGATTCGTTAACCTCATATGTCTGTTCCACAATGACATGACTGGCTTTGCTCTTTCAAATGGCGAGTCCTCAGATCCATTTGAGATATCCAAGGTTGTGAAGCAAGGGTGCATGTTGGCCCCAGTGTTATTCATCCTCTTTTTCATGTGTGTCTTCAGCCACAGTGAACTCTCCCAGGGGAAAAGGAATCAAGGTAGACCTCACAAGAGGTACAATGACTGCATGAAGGCCAGCATTGCTCATGCTGGTTTAAAACCAGATCAGCTACAGCCGTATGCAAAAGACCGAACAGGCTGGCATGTCTCTCATATGACGTGTATGACAACTTTGAAGAGCAGCGACGCATACCCCTCATTGATGCTTGTGAGAGGAGGAAAGCAACAGTGGCAGCTGTACCAACAGAGCCAGGAGAATTCCCTTGCCCCCACTGTGGATGACCATGCTGTTCAAAGCTTGGACTCCTCAGCCAAATGCGAGTCCACAACCGATGAGCCTGTGCAAGCTCAAGACGTCATCGTTGGACATAATGTACTACTTACAAAAAAAAATAAAAAAGGTAAATTAACAACAACACGGGAAACTACAGACCAGTCAGATTAACTTCTGTGCCAGGAAAGGTAATGAAGCAAGTAATTTAGGAATTCATCTACAAACATATGGAAGGAAAAACGTGATTAGTATCAGCCAGCATGGATTTGTAAAGAACATATCCCATCAAACCAATCTGATAGCTTTCTTTGATAGGTTAACTAGCCTTGTGGATAAGGGAGAAGTGGTGGATGTGGCATAACTGGACTTTGGTAAGACATTTGATATAGTTTCACATGATCTTCTTATCAATAAACTAAGCCCATACAACTTAAACGGGGCTGCTATAAGGTGGGTGCATAACTGGCTAGATAACTGTTCTCAGGAAGTAGTTATTAATGGTTCACAATCATGCTGGAAGGGCATAACAAGTGTGGCTCTACAGGAGTCTGTTTTGGGCCCAGTTCTATTCAATATCTTTACCAGTGTTTTAGATATTGGCATAGACTACACAGATGGGTTTGCAGATGACTCGAAGCTAGGAAGGGTTGTGTCTACTTTTGAGGATGGTGTCGTAATTCATAACAATCTGGACGAACTGGAGAAGTGGTCTGAGATACATAGGATGAAGTTTAATAAGGATCAATGCAAAGTACTTAGGAAGGAACAATTAGCTAATTGTAAACGACCGTCTAGGAAGGAGTGCTACAGAAAGGGTCTCTGGGTCATAATGGGGCACAAGCTAAATATGAGTTCAACAGTGCGACGCTGTTGCAAAAAACAGTAAATGTGATTCTGGAAAGCATTATCAGGAGTGTTGTGAGCAAGGCACGAGAAGTCATTCTTCTGCTCTGCTCTGCACTGTTTAGGCCTCAATTTAGTATTTTGTCTAGTTCAGGGCACCACATTTCAAGAAAGATAGGGAAAAATTGGAGACGGTCCAGAGAGGAGCAACAAGAATGATTAAATGTCTAAACAAAGTGAACTAGGAGGAAAGGCTGAAAAAATTGGGCTTGTTTAGTTTTAAAAAGAGAAGACCTTAGAGGGGACAAGATAGCAGTTTACAAGTATCTAAAAGAGAATTACAAGGAGGAGGGACAAAAATTCTTCTTGTCCTCTGAAGTTAGAAGAGGAAGCAATGCACTTAAACTGCAGCAAGGGAGGTTTAGGTTGGACATTAGGAAGAACTTCCTAACTGTCTGGGGATTAAACACTAGAATAAGTTGCTTAGGGTGATTGTGGAATCTCCATCACTGGAGATACTTTAGAGCAGATTAGCTAGACATCTGTCAGGGATGGTCTAGATGTTGCTTCTTCCTACCCTGAGGGCAGGGAATTGGATTTGATGAAATCTCCAGGCCCCTTCAAGTTCTAGTGTTCTATGATTTTAAGTCAGACCCCCAGTTCTGCCATGGGATTTGAACCTAATCCTGTCTAGACTCTCAGGCCCATCATTTGAATGGCTGGCCCTGTGCTCCTGGTTGTACTTGTCTTGGAAGATAGCCCTCTTTATAACATTGGGTAGGTGTGTTTCAGAGAATTGGTCCCTGATTTGGAACTGCCATATACAGTCTTTCATAGGAAGAGTTCCATCTCCGCTCACATCCAGCTTTCCTTTTGAAAGTCATGTTAGCCTTCCCTCTGAACCAGGACATCTTCCTGCCAGGTCTCTGTCTCAAGCCTCACTCTTTTAATGAGGATGGGCAACGTCACTTGCTTCACTGCCCTGGCTTTCTACCTGGACGGATGAGACCATTCCGGAAATTTGCCCAGCTGTTCATTGCCACAATTGAATGCATGAGGGGACAGTCAGTCTCTACCCAGAGAATTTCTAACTTGATCATCTCAGGTATCTGTACCTGATGTAACCTGGCTGATATCTTCCCCCCCCCCCCAATACACACACCAGTTGTGCAGGGTCAGTTGACGAAGGCGCAGGCCTCATCAATGGGGTTCCTGGCCCAAGTTCTGATCCAAGACATCTGTGGGGCAGCTATGTGTTCGGTTATGCACAAGTTGACTGCTCCCTCTTGCTGTCTCTCAAACTAGGGATGATGCTGGGTTCAACAGGAAGATCCTGAAGCCTTCTCATTCTTGACTCCTGCTCGCCTCTGAGTGGATGCTTCTGGTAGTCACTTATTGTGGAATGGACATGAGCAAACACTTGAAAAAAGGACAGTTACCTGTTTTGCAATTGGCATTCTTTGAGATGTGTTGCTCATGTCCATTCCACACTCCTTCCCCACGGCTGGAGTTTCCAGCAAGAAGGAAATGAGGGTGAGGGAAGCACAGCATCTCTGACACAATGCCAGAGTGGGAGGGGGCTCTATAGATCCTCCCCTGTGGATACTGTTAGGGGAAAATGTCCAGCACCAGTGGATGTGGCAATTCAATATTTTCATCAATGATCTGGAGTTAAATATAAAATCATTGCTGATCAAATTTGCAGACTGATAAATCCTGATGGGTCTATAGCATTCATATGGCAGTGTTATCTGGATCTCTTGGTTAGAAGAATCCATTCAAACTAAGTGCACTCAAACAGAGCCAAATGCAAGGCCTTGCATACAGGAGCACAGACAGTAGACTGGGGTGGGAAAGATGGCTCAGAGACGGAAGCCCGCCCGGCAAGCCTTTTCCGCCAGCCCACGGCCAGCTTTACAGCTATGGAAGGGAGAGAGCTTTGGGTGCTGCTCGCCCTACAGCAAAATCTTTCAGCTCCTATTGGCTGGAAACTGGCCAATGGGGCTGAGAGATTTTCCTGGAGACAGGGACTGTGCAGCGAATCTCAGATCTCATTGGCTGGTTTCCAATCCTATAGTGAAGGATTAAGATAAGTCAAACACAAGTAGATGTTGCCTAAAAAGGCACATTCAACTTTGTGGACTCTACTCAATATGCCTTTGTAATCCCAAGAAGAGAGTCTTCTACAAAGGCAGAAACCTTAGTGTTGGTGTGGGTGGAGGGGGAGTCTGGAGTCTTAACAGTGAGTCAGTGAAGGAGTCTAGGCAAGGAGACAGTGTGAATATTACAGGTTAAGCATCCTGGAAAGACTGGAAAAAGAAGAGATGAGAACCTCTGTGTAGAAATGCTCAATTTTGGCTCATTTAAACGAAAGTCTTCTAAGATACTGAAAAAAGTATAGACTAGTTATTTAGTACACTCTAGTGATCATTTGAATGCAGTACAGATTTTTTCTACTTAAATTTTAGATAATCCATGCAATCATAGAACTGCAAGGCTAGAAGGGACTTACACAGTAATTTAGTCCAGTTCCATGCACTGAGGCAGGACCAAATATACCTAGACCATCCTTGACAGATGTTTATCTTTAGTTCTGAAATTCCTGGTTCTAACTAAAATTCTCCATTGCTGTTCTGCTGTATGTGTCCACTGGCAGAAATAAAACTAAGACTATGACTACATTCGAAAGTTTTGTAGTAGTATTTGTGCTGGCATACAGCTGCTGGTGGTGTAGTTTTCCTACAATTTGCACAGGCTTGGACACTTTTCCAGTGCAATACATTCTTACAGCAAAACACACACTACATTATATTGGCATAATGTACACCCACTCCACTATTCAGCACACTGTCTTCACGGATATTTTTTTCATGTGTTGGGGGTGCCAGCACTTCCTTCAGGGAATTGAAAATACTGAGGTCATATTCCCACAATCATCTTGTGTCCATACAATCATATTTTTAAACCATTTTGGAAATTCACACAGTTCTTCATGCTGCTCCATGAATCACAGAATCATAGGGCTGGAAGGGACCTCAGGAGTTCATCTAATCCAGCCCCCTGTTTCAAGCAGGATCAACCCCTACTAAGTCATCCCAGCCAAGTCCCATCTTATAGTCCAAGGATCCAATCCATATTTCCTTAACTTACGGACAAGAATGTTGTGGGAGACCATATCAAAGGCCTTGCTGAAGTCAAGGTATATCACATCCACTGACTTCCCTATGTCCACAGAGCTTGTTACCTCGTCATAGAAGCTAATCAAATTGGTCAGGCAGGACCTGCTCCTGGTGAATCCATGTTGGATATTTTTGATCACTTTCCCCTCTTCCAAGTGCTCCAAAATGGATTCCTTGAGGATTCCCTCCATTATTTTCCCAGGGATTGAGGTAAGGCTGACGGGCCTATAGTTCCCTGGATTGTCCTTCTTTCCTTTTTTAAAGATGGGCACTGCGTTTGCCTTCTTGCAGTCATCCGGTATCTCCCCTGATCTCCAAGAGTCTTCAAGGATAATGGCCAAAGGTTCAGCAATGACCTCTGCCATTTCCCTCAGTACCCTGGGGTGCATTACATCCAGACCCATGGACTTGTGCACATCTAGTTTTTCTAGATAGCTCAGAACTTGTTCCTTCCCCACAGATGGCTGCCCTCCACCTTCCCATACTGCATCATCTAGGACTGTCCTGGGGAAGTTGACTTTGTCTGTGAAGACTGAGGCAAAAAAAGCATTGAGTACTTCAGCTTTTCCTGCATCATCTGTCACTAGTTTACCTCCCTCATCCAGTAATGGCCCCACACCTTCTCTGATAACCTGTTTATTGTTCACATGCCTGCAGAAACCCTTCTTGTTACTCTTCACATCCCTTGCCAGCTGCAGTTCCAATTGTGCTTTTGCTTTTCTGATTACTGCCTGGCATTCTCCAGCCGTATGTTTATACTCCTCCTTAGTCAACCGTCCACGTTTCCATTTCTTGTATGCATCCTTTTTGAATTTAAGCTGACTAAGGATTTCCCTGTTAAGCCAAGCTGGTTGCCTACCATGTTTGCATTTCTTACTACACAGTGGGATTGTTTGTTCCTGTGCCTTCAGTAAGATTTCTTTAAAATACTTCCAGTTCTCTTCAACTCTTTTCCCCTTCATCTTGGTTTCCCAAGGGATCCTGCTCATCCGGTCTCTTAGGGAATCAAAGTACGCTGTTCTGAAATCAAGGGTCTGTATGTTACTGCTCACCCTTCTTCCTTTCCTCCGGATCCTGAAATCTACGATTAGGTTGAGTCATCTTCATTAGAAAGAAATGGATAGTTTAACATTTAGCAAAACGGGAGAGCTGTATATATAATTAGTACTTACAGCATAGTATCTTCTATCTCAGAATCTCTGAGTATCTTGCAAATAACAGATTTAGTTCCACGGTTTGCATATGAAGGAAAACTGCCTTGGGTCATGCAGGAAGATTGTGATAGAGCCAGAAGAACACAGTTCTGCAAGCTTCCAATACTGTGCCTTAGCCGTCAGTTCTGGCTATTTCTTGATGAAATGTCAGAGTAAATAGGTAACAAAGGATGAGGTACAAGATTGGGAGCAGAGTCATCCAGGATTAAAGGCTAAGCAAAAAGTCGATTTATGAAGAGGGAGGACATTTTGGTGCATTAGAAAAGGGAGAATACTCATCCAAAAACAGAAAGAGGTTGTTAAAAAAGGAACAGAGGAGTACTACTTGCTACTTAGCCCTTGAACTCCACATGGAGCCTAGGTCATCTACAAGTTTGCTCTTCACTCTGTCGTGGGACAAAACTTTTAGCTTGCTCCAGGAGTACCCCAGTTGTTGTCCTTCCATCTCAGTAGACCTTTTCCTTGTCCAAAGTCTTCCCGTTTTGCATTTTCCTTGCGGGTTCCATGTGAGAGCTTGACAGACTATGCTAGATGATGGTTTCTGAGAGTGTGGCCTAACCATCCCCACTTTCTTCTCTTCATTTCAGTGTCTCCGCAGATATTATTTGTGGACTCCATAGCCATGTCTACACGTGCACGCTACTTCGAAGTAGCGGCACTAACTTCGAAATAGCGCCCGTCACGGCTACACGCACCGGGTGCTATTTCGAAGTTAACTTCGACGTTAGGCAGCGAGACGTCGAAGTCGCTAACCCCATGAGGGGATAGGAATAGCGCCCTACTTCGACGTTCAACGTCGAAGTAGGGACCGTGTAGTCGTTGCGCGTCCCGCAACTTCGAAATAGCGGGGTCCGCCATGGCGACCATCAGCTGAGGGGTTGAGAGACGCTCTCTCTCAAGCCCCTGTGGGGCTCTATGGTCACCATGGGCAGCAGCCCTTAGCCCAGGGCTTCTGGCTGCTTCTGCGGCAGCTGGGGATCCATGCTGCAGGCACAGGGTCTGCAACCAGTTGTCAGCTCTGTGTATTTTGTGGTGTTTAGTGCAACTGTGTCTGGGAGGGGCCCTTTAAGGGAGCGGCTTGCTGTTGAGTCCACCCTGTGACCCTGTCTGCCGCTGTGCCTGGCACCCTTATTTCGATGTGTGCTACTTTGGCATGTAGACGTTCCCTCGCAGCGCCTATTTCGATGTGGTGCCGCGCAACGTCGAAGTTGAACATCGACGTTGCCAGCCCTGGAGGACATGTAGACGTTTTCGATGTCGCTACATCGAAATAAGCTATTTCGATGTAGGCTTCATGTGTAGACGTAGCCCATATGGGACAGGGAGTCTTGAATATGCAGCTGTTGCTTTCCCTGTCTTGGCATTGATATCCTTGTCTGTTCCTCTATCTATGCCCATAATAATACCCAAGTAGGTAAACTGCTCCACGTCTTCCAGGTCATCCCCTCCCAGTCTGATGATGATGGTGTTGGCCTGGTTAATCCTCATTGTCTTGGTCTTTCCCTTGTTAATGCTCAGTACAGTCATTGAGGCAGTTTTGTCTAGTTTTGTGACCTTTTCTATCATGCTTCATGTTGGTGTGAAAGGAGGGCGACATCATCAGCAAAATCCATGTCCTCTTGCTGTTTGAAAAGTGTCCACTGAATGCCTTGTTGATGGCCATCTGTTGTCCTGTTCCTAATCCAGTCCATTGTGATCAAGAAAAGGAGAGGTGAATGTAGGCACCCTTGTTGCACTCCTGAGAGTATGCTGAAGGATTCTGTCAGGACAACATTGAACAGCTTGGCATGTCGAGGGTTCATACATTGAACGACTCAAGTTAATAATTCTGAATGGGATGCAATGGTGTTGCAGCAGTTGGAGCACCAAGTGCCTCTGTCAACACTGTCAAAGGCTTTTTCAAAGCGGGGCTGGGGTAGTTCCACTGAAGTGGCTGTTCTGTGATCACTCTGAGAGTTGCTATTTGGTCAATACAAGATCTCTTGCTTCGGAAGCGGGCTTGTTCTTCCCCAAGCTGTCTATTGATTTCTGTCTCTCTCTCCAAGAGAGTCCTGTTGAACCATTTTCCTGGAATAGACAGTAATGTGATGCCCCTCCAGTTCTTCCTTTCCTTCAGATTGCTTTTCTTTGAAAGCTTGATAAGGTAGCCATGTTTCCAGTCTTGTGGGATCTCTTCAGTGTCCCAGATTTTCCTAAGCAGATTATGCATCATGTTGACTGATGTCTCACTACCTGCCTTGATTGCTTCTGTGGGGATATGTTCTGAACCAGGTGATTTTCCGCTTTTTGGATGGATAATGGCTTCTCTGATTTCTTGTTTTGCAGGTCTGCTCCTGTTAATTTGTAGTGGTTTATTCGCAGGTGGTAACTCGGGAGGTTTTGTGTGGGCAGGATGGTTCGGTAGGTCTTCAAAGTGTTCCTTCCATCTACTAAGCTGCTCACTTGGGTTTGTTAGCACACTCCTCTCCTTATCATGGACCTGCTGATCTACTGTACACCATGAGCCAGTTAGCTCGTGTGTGTGGTGTTTTAGAGCTCTTTCAGATTTCTTTTTCCTCCAGCTTGTTTGGCTTGTTGTGCAAGGTTTTCCACAAACTTCTTGTTGTCCCTTTTTACAGCCTTTTTTACTCATTTGATGGTTTTGAATACCGTCTCTGAGCTTCCACCTTGGCTGCTCTTGTTTTGCTGTTGTTGACTGCTGCTTTTCTGTCCTTTTGTTCCTTCACTTTTCTCATAGTTTCTGCTGTGATCCATACTTTGGAATGCCTTGTCCTCCTTCCCAATATTTTATCACAGGTTTCTTTCAAGACTGTTTTGGTGTGTTCCCAAATAGAGGGGAACAACTGTTTCTCTAGATCGGCTCGAAATGCTCCTCCTAAGGCACCCTAGTATGCTGTTAGCCTTGTTGGCTACAAGGGTGCACTGTTACTCATATCCAGCCTTTCATCCACCATAACCACTAGATCTCTTTCCATCGTACTGCTGCTGAGCCAGTTGGTCCCCAGCCTGTAACAATGCTTGGGATTCTTCCACCCCAGGTGCAGGACTACACATCTCCTTGTTGAACTGCATCAGATTTCTTTTGGCTCAGCCCTCCAATTTATCCAGGTCACTCTGGAGTCTCTCTCTGCACTCAAACATATTTAGCTCTCCCCCTAGTTTTGTGTCATCCGCAAACTTGCGGAGGATGCAATCCAGTCCCTCATCCAGGTCACTAATAATGATGTTGGATAACACCAGCCCCAGAACTGAGCCTTGTGGCACTCTGCTCGAAACAGACTGCCATCCAGATATTGAGCCATTGACCACTACCCATTGGGCCCGACCATCAAGCCAGCTTTCTATCCTGATGTACCTCTTGAGCTTGAACTTGAGTTTTACTGTTTCCAAATGGTGGTCTGAACCTACATCTCCTCCTCTTCTAGTGCGTACATCCTGCGTAGATCTTCTGAAAGAACTGCTGATACAGATGTGATCAGTCTGGTGAAATCCAAGTGACCTTTTGGATCCTTTTGGTGGAAAAACAGTCACTTATCACCAATCCATTGAAAGAACAAAAGTCACTGAAGCACTCTCCATTTTCATTCATGTTTCATAGGCCTTCTTTTCCCACGGTCTGCTCTCTACCTTTATGCTTCCAATTTTTGCATTGAAGTCACCCATCAAAATCAACATAGTCTTCTTTGCTTTCTGGTTCACCACACTTAGTAATTTGTCATAGAAGTCTGTTTTACATTACTCAGCTGCTTCATTGGTTGGTGCATAACATTGCACTATTAGTAGCTTTCGCACTTTGGTGTAGAATCTGGCTGTGATGATGTGTGATGATACTGCTGTCCACTCCATTAAAGCACCAGATGCCTGTCTTGGGCCGTGTCTACAGTAGCCAAAAACTTTGAAATGGCCATGCAAATGGCCATTTCGAAGTTTACTAATGAAGCACTGAAATACATATTCAGCGCCTCATTAGTCTGTGGGCGGCCGCGGCACTTTGAAATTGACGTGGCTCGTCCACACGGGGCTCCTTTTCGAAAGGACCCTGGCTACTTTAAAGTCCCCCTTATTCCTATGAGCAGATGGGAATAAGGGGACTTCGAAGTAGCCGGGGTCCTTTCGAAAAGGAGCCCTGTGTGGACGAGCCGCACGGCGGCGAGCCACGTCAATTTCGAAGTGCCGTGGCCACCCGTATGCTAATGAGGCGCTGAATATGTATTTCAGTGCTTCATTAGTAAACTTCGAAAGGGCCATTTGTATGGCCATTTTGAAGTTTTTGGCTAGTGTAGATATAGCCTTGATAACATAAAGCCTATGCCTTCTGTGTGAGATGCATCCTCTTCATTATGTCCTTCTCCCCAAAGTAAAAGGGGTTGGCTTACTGTGAACAGCCCTATTCGTTTAAAGAAAAAAAAATCAGAGATGGCTACAAAGAAATGTACAACTACACAAGTCTTGGGAGGAGCTGACAATCCACTTAGATTAGTATGAAGCATGGCAGAGAAAGCTGAAAGGAAGCTGCCCCACAGATGACCCTTCTCTCACCCAGGACAACCACCCAGTTTGGTACGTGGAATGTTTGGACCATGTATCAAGTGGGGAAGACAGCACAGATTGCAGCAGAGATCAAACAGTACAAGCTTGAAGTTTTGGGCTTGTGTGAGGCAAGATAGAGACAATCTGGGCAGCTGGGCCTGGCAACAGATGAAGTCCTCATATATTCAAAACAGAAGAGTAGGAGATGTTCAAAAAAAAAAAAGAGGCAGAGTGCTGGGTTGTTGTGTTCATTTTCTTTTAATAAGTGCACACAGAGTTAGAAGTGTTAACATGACCTGTCACTGTATAGCCCTAAACAGTTGAACTCAGTGAATTGTTTCAAGTCCAGAGAACTTGGCCTACTTAACCCTATGAAATTCATACTATTACATTTTTAATATTTTATGAAAGGTAAAGAAAAAGAGGAAAAATAATTAAGAATCAAAATATAAAATATAAACTAAGACTTTATTTATTTATTTTTTTTAAAAGTCCTTCTTCCCTTTCCCTTTAACTGTACAGAGTTTTTATCCCAGGGTCTCAAGAGATGGTAGAACTTGTACTTTCCAGCTGTCTTATCTGTTAGCCAGCTGTTTCTTTGATCCTTCCCTTAAAGTCTTTTTAAAAAAAAAAAAAATCTCTGAAAGATAGCGTTTGGTGGGATGATTCATTTCCTTATAGTTTACCATTGTGTCTGATTTCCAACACCAGTTTTAATACATTCATCTCACACTGCATGCTCCTCTAACACTGGGCATGTTGTTAACACAGTTGCTCAGTTATATCAGTAGGTCTTTTTTGTTGGGTATAATTCTTTTGCACCTTTCCCATTAACATTTATTCTAGATGATTGGAACATTTTAAATTTTTATCCAGTTTGCCACAGTTAAGCTTAAAATTGGGGTAGGACTGTTAGGCTGCAATTATCACACTTTGCTTACCAAAATCAGTAGTATGCTTCCCTCTCTGTTATATCTACATGTTGGCTCTTACAGTTTGTAAAGTTCTTGGGGCAGGGACTGTCTTTCTGTTGGGTTTGTATATTGCCTAGTGCACCGGGTCCCTGATCCATGCCTCAGGCTTTTAGGCACTGCAGAAATACATGTAATAATTAATAATTGACCCTGTAGTGCTAAGTGGAAGTGTGTGATTATGTGAAATTTGGAATGCATATCATATGTGAATAAATAATTAAGAGCATGTCAACAGTTTTATCCACCGCACTGTAAACACCAATGTGAATGTACACATATAACAGACAATAGGTATTTTTAACTACGTATTCAATAAAAGAATGTTTATGGCTCCTTAAAATAACAAGTGTGCTGTCTGACAATTTTCAGCAATTTTTATTTTCTTAGCAAGGCTGTTTTAACAAACAACCTTATTCTGATTCATGAATAATGTCCATTCTGTCTTTTAGAGAACCTAGAAAAGTTGTCCTACATCGTGGATCAACAGGTCTTGGTTTCAACATTGTGGGAGGGGAAGATGGAGAAGGAATTTTCATCTCTTTCATTCTCGCAGGGGGGCCTGCTGATCTGAGTGGTGAGCTCAGGAAAGGAGATCGTATCATTTCGGTAGGATGCAATCATTTTAAAACAATTTAACTCCTCCTCTTCGTCTGTTTTACTTTGGTGGGTTATTCAGCTTCCTGACAGAGGGAACATAATTTTGATAGAGGGATGAGGGGTAGTATCTTTTGCTAAAGTTTGTAAGATCCATTTTAGGGAGCTGATCTTTTCAAAGACTGGTTCCAGACTGGTTTTTTCATGCTTTCTGGGATTTCTTCTAGATCTTGGATTCATTATATGCCTTCTTTTGGAGCAGTGCTGGTAGGCTTCTCCACTTCCAGAAATATCCTTAATACCTCAGTTGTTTCTTCTCTTTTAATAATCCCCATTAAATTATATAATTTGACCCCATTTGCGCCCTGAAGGGTCCCTCTGCTCGGGATTGGGTCCAGACCAAATGCCAGATCTCCCTGTATTCAAAGTTTGGCTCATTTGTAGGCTATCAACCCAAAATTGGACAGCCATTCCCAATGTATCTGCTCTTTGGGATAAAAACGCATCTACAAAAATGTTTGCATTTCAAAAATCTATTGGATAGATCCCTCAAAACCATAGACTTCCAAATCAAACATCTTACTGTGGAGAGATCACTCAGGCTGTCTTCAGACTCTGAGATCAAGTCTCAGACTTTATCTGTGGTCTCAGGCAGTGGCCACAGCCTCTCTTGTCTGCACTGTAGGACCGTGCTCCCATAAAGGTGACCTGTAGCGACTGCAGCAGGTATTTGGAGAGAGATGAGTCAAAAAATAAATTGTCTGCGCTCAGAAAACCCCCTGGTACGGATAATACAGTAAGCCCTCGAAATGCGCAGTTTCAAGTTGTGCTTAACTCACATGAACGCGAGTTAAGCACAACTCAGAATCTCGCTCCCCCTGGCCCAGGCTTAGCCCCCCCCGGCCACCTGTCCCACTCATCAACTGTGCACAGCTCCAGCTCACCCTCCCACCCCTCCGCCCAGCTCTGGCTGCAGCTCACCATCCCTCACGCTCGGCTCAAACCCCCCCCTGCAGCTCACCACCTGATCACGGCTCTGGCTCAGCTCCCCCGCCATGCGTGGCTCCAGTTTAACCGCACACCCCTCCCCTTGTTCAAACCCTACATGCGGCTCCAGTTCCATCCCCTGCCCCGGTTAACACCCCCCATTCACAGCTCCAGCTCAACCCCCCTGGCCCAGCTTGCCATCCCTGCACATGGCTCTGGCTCGACCCCTACCCCCACACCCCAGTTCAGCCACCACCACACACCTGCTCCCCAGTGCCTAGCTCTGGTTCAACTCCACTCCCCACCTCCCTGCAGCCCTAAGCCACCCCACGCTTAACTCTCCCCAGCTTCCCTCACCCAACCTCAAGACTTACCTTTCAAAAGGAGCTCCAGGTGCTCCTGCTGCTTCCCTAGCTGCAGAACGTGAGTTCCACCAGGGAAAAAAGATGCCCCCCGACTTACACAAAATTCGAGTTATGCGAGGGTGTATTGGAATCAAACCCTTGTGGAAATCAAGGCACTATTGTAGTGAACCCCTCAGACCGAGATGTGCCAGATATGTCCAGTATCAAGAAGTCCTCAGGGGTAAGGCAATAAATAGTACAGCGTGGTATTAGCCTAGTGACATAAGCTAAGAATACGTCCTTCAGCTTGGCACCCACAGTACCCAAAAAAAAAAAGTGTGTCAACAGCCTCCATTATGGTGCTGCTTGCTGCCCAAATGCAGTTTCTGGCACCGACAAAGTCTATTTCAATACAGAGCATAGCAAGAAGCTTTATGGTACTGCAGGTGCTTTTTTTTGTATGAACTTGTTCAGCTGTCTCAAGTCTAGGATAAGTCTCCATCCCCCACTCCTTTTTCGTGTCAGAAAGCAGCAGGAATTCCCATTCCCTTGTGAAGAGATGGTTCTTTTTCTACTAAGTGCAGTAGATGATCTGTCTCCTCTTGTAACATGGCATAAGTTCCCTGAAGAGGACAGGGAAGGTAGATGAGTAGCGAGATGTGACATAAATAGAGTAACATTTAACTATTTCCTGTACCCATTTTTCTGATGCAGTATTTTGCCAGACCAGTATAGTAGCCATGACGGAGGATCTTCAAGATGGTTGTCCCTATGTGCGCTCCATGACTCACCCTTCCTTTCTCCCTGCTTCAGACATGCATGCAGTTTCTCTGGGGTAGAGAAGGAATGTAGAAATAGTTGGTGGTGCACACTGGTTAACCACTTGGAGCCAGTCGAGGTGGGTGCTGTGCATTTGCCTCCTAGGGTTAGTGCTGCTACAGATCTCTGACTATAAGTGCAAAGTACCAAGGCACCTAGGTAACATGGAGAACCCACAGGGAACGCCGCCTTGAAAATCTTAGTGAGTAACCTTCTCTTATGTAAAGAAAAACATGTAATTAAAGGAGGATACCTATACTTAACAAGCAGTCCTGTAACGCCTTTTTTATTATAACAAATGTATTTATTAGGTAATGAGCTTTTGTGGGTAACACCTACTTCAGATTTGGAGCAGCTAATAAGAATCCAGTGGTTAAATAACAGGGAGGGGGAAGCAAGAAGGAGGAGAAAAAAAATGGAGTCACCTGTCATTAAGAGGAACTGTAGAAGAAATAAGTTAAGTGGGATGGGTGTCCTTCCTGCAAATATTGAAGATGGGGAAATTGCCCGTGGAATGCATAAGATAATTGAGAGCTCTCTTTAAGCCCAAGGTTAAATGTGTCGCACTTGTAAATGAATGCCGGTTCAGATATCTCCCTCTGTAATCTTGTGGTAAAATCCTTTTGTAGAAGAATGGCTTACCCTTCTTGAATGTTCAGGAAGGAAGGTTAGTGTTTCCCTGTAAGTTTATGTGTGTTCCAATTCCTGTTGTTGGATTTCTGTCCATTCATGCTTTGATGCAGAGGCTGTTCAGTTTGTCCAATGTACATGGCAAAAGGGCTTGTTAGTTTCAGCTTTTACATTATATAACCTTTTTAAGGGGATCATAGCAGCTGTACTACACTGTGGCATAGAAAATCTAGGGTTTGAAGCATTTTTCCCTGATAATTATAAATCTGCTTAAGATAGGTCTTTGAAATTGGTACTGCACTTTGTACTGCATGTCAAATGGCGTGCTTAAATTGAAGGTTTGGAAATAGCTAGTCCTTAATGTAGATAATGCCTTTTAGCTAATTTGAAATATAAGAAATAGATGAAAATGAGTCAAGTTCTTTGTAGAGAATGTTGGCATCTGTGCACGGGGGGTGCCCTATGAAACACTATAGTCTTGATATCCTATGGTCATCAAGTGTGCAAATTGACAATTATTTGAACAAGTGAATTAGAATTCATAAAATTATAATACAAATGTGAATTTACTTAGGTTGACAGAACCTGAGTTTTACATCTATTAAAGAGACTGAAACTAATACATTTTAAGTTAATTAAATATTGTGTAACTTCTTATTTGTCCAGTTAAACAGCCACTAGATATATTTAATTAAGCTGTATACTGCATTAAGTACACTCTTGTATATGCAACAAGAAACAAGGTGCTCCATAAATAGTTTGTAGCTGTAGTCCAGTCAGACTTGTGGGGGTTCTTCCACTCCGGATCAGTGAGGAGCCACTTCACCTCGCTACACAATTGCATATGGGGAATCAGTCTTAATTGCAGTAGTCTCAGGGCTCAGTCCTGTTATCTGGCCAAGCAGATGGGACCAGGCTGTCTGAGGGCAGGGCCACAAACAGTTCTCACAGTGTAGGCACAGGCCCTAGCCCGGGGTGGAGCAGCAAACCGCTCAATGTGCAGGCCCAAGCCCTAGCTCTGGGTGGGGCAGGAAATGGCTAGGCCCGCTCACAGGGAGGAGGGCCAACAAACACAGGCATATGCCTTCAGTAGCAAGAGGAGGCGACTGCCACCCATGAATTAGGTGTGGGGGTAGGAGGAATGGTGCAGGCCTGCCCACTCCACTATGCCCTGGCCCAAGGCCCTTCCAATTAAAGTATGGTCTGTTGCTGGTGTCTTCGGGGATGCAGACTACAGCATGCTGACTCAGCTATCCTTGGACTGCTTCAAAACTCTGCCTTGGGGCATACCTCACTGGACATCATGTTAGGTTCCTCCATATCCACATAGAGAGGGGTCTCTGCCCTGGCTTGTAGCTCTTCCCTGGTGAGTCCTAGCTATGGGCCCGGAGGACTGGGCCAGTCTTCAGCCTCTTGTGGGTCAGCATCAGCCTCCCAGTGTGGGAGCTCAGGACTTGGGTCTGGCTCCTCTGGTGACTGGAGTTCAGCTGAGCTCCTGGACTCAGCTTTTATGCTTCCTGATCCACATCCTGGCTCTGGCCAGGGGAGAGGCAGGTGTGGGACTCTGCCCAACAGGGTTCAGTAAGGGATTCTTCCCCTTCTAGATCAGCCAATCCACCTCACAACAATGGCCCTTTGACAAAAGTGGTGATTTTCTGAAGATATTGAAAACTTCCTTTCTGCAACATATAACTGTCACCTGCATTTTATTTCCACTCTGATTATCCCACTATCTAAAACATCAGAGAGATGTTAGACAGAAAAGTTAAACCTCCAAAGAGCTGTTATAACTTTTTTCTGAAAGTAATTGTGGAAAGAGTGTTGTGGAAAAATAGTGAAAAGTTTCATAAATTTTAGAAAAGCTTAATTTAGCAAGACATGGTCAGTACACATTAGTGTAGTTACATCTGAGAAATAAGTTTGTGATTACATATTACTTAATGGATGGTTATGTGTGAAAAGTGGACATTGGATTTTAATATGTTACTCAATTATATGTAATATCTGATTTGTAAAAACAGAATTGGAAAAAAGTGAAATTGGTTCAGTGAAAAATAGGTTACTTGACATGAATATTCACCCCCCAGCCACTTGTGTATTAAAATTTATGTTCTGTGATAAATTTCTATTAAACTGATTGTTTGTGCTGATAGAGATTTTTGTATTTTATTTGTAGGTAAATGGTGTTGACCTTAAAGCTGCAACCCATGAACAAGCAGCAGCAGCCTTGAAGAATGCAGGACAAGCAGTAACCATCATTGCACAATACCGTCCAGAAGGCAAGAGAATTGTTCTTATTCATATTACACCTGCATAATATGAAGGTTTAAAAGAAAAAGAAAAAAAAACTAACTTTCTATAGATGTTAAATCTTAATAAGGAAACTTGTACCTGCTTTGGAGGAAGAAGAGAAATTCATGTATCTGTATTTAATAACTACCCCGAGGGAATTCTGCACCAAAAATATTAAAGTCTGTGCACAGTATTTTAAAATGCTGCATATTTTTTTTGTCAAAATAATGCTATCATCATGTCAGTCTCAAATATTTTGGTGGTTTATTTCAAAATACCAGCAATAAGTGTGCCTCTAACAATACAGACAATAACGAAAATCAGAAAATGCATTTTTGACAAATAGATTCCTTGTTCTTCATATTAACACAGAAGTTTTATTAATAATTTATTTAAACTACAATGCAGAAAATATTTCCTGCAATCCTCTGAAGCAGTGCAAAGGGTTGTGGGCATCAGTGTAATGGGGGAGCTGAGGATGAGTGAAGTAATTGCTGTGAATGAACCTGGGCACAAACATGGCAGGTTGTTGGATGTAATCATGGAAAAATATGGAGCAGGTTTTTGGGGCTGATGTGAGAGATTGTTAGGAATTTGGAGATCCTCTGCTGAAGCATAGCTTTTTTTGGTCACTTTTTTGGTCTGCAGGGGTGACCTTAAGCTGGTTTCACTTACTGTTCCAAATATCAATTAAAATAAATGGGGGAGGGCTTCTTAAAATAGCTCATTAGATGCCATGTTTACCTGGTTTTCAAAGAACGTTGCACAATACAAAATAAGGACACAGGCACACTTTCCTGTGATATTTAAGGAATGGTTTGACTTCCACTTTTCACTACATTAATAAGGATATGCTCATTGTGTGTGTTTATGGCTTCGGCTAAGTTTTTAGTAACAGATGCTGAATTGCCTGGACAGAGCAAGTGGATTCCAGATATTGATAACTGCTCATTAAAGCAGAGTAAACAAATGAAATATGCCATGAGAGTTTAGAAGGCATTTGAGATGCACTCAGCCATTTTTCTGCTGCTGTACATTACAAATTGTATAGTGAAGGAATGTTGATGCTGGTGGTAAAATCCCATCATATTAGCCCCATGAGGAATTCCTGATGAGTCCTTCTGCTGGCTTTGTGGAAATGTTGACCTTCTTATCGTTGTCTTGGTTAGAAAAACTTCAGTAGGTTTGTCCTTGAGGCTGAACGATAATAGATAAACCTTCGGTACTAACTGCCAAGGGAAATACCTGATTCTCCATTCCTGTCAATTTTCAAGTCATGACTGGATGCCTTTCAGGAAGACATAATTTAGGCAAATGCAAGTTATTGGACTAAATGCAGAGGTAACTTGCTAAAATTCTCAGAGGGGTAGCCATGTTAGTCTGTATCTTCAAAAACAGCAAGAAGTTTCCCAGCTTTGAAAACAGCATCCACCACTAATAGCAGCACAGATGTAAATAGCAGTATTGCAATTATTCCTCTCTACAATAACCTTGCAACCTCCTTTACAGCTCCTTTTTGGATCAGGACTCCTAGAATCACAGTACTGAAATTTCAGATTTAAATAAATGAAATATGAAATTGATGATTTTTGAAATCCTCTGACTGTGAAATTGACCAAAAGCACCATGAATTTGGTAGTCAAGAACTGGGACTGTTACTAGAGTTTATACCAAGGAACACCTCATAGATTTCCTGATTTTTAAGGCAAGAAGAGAACATTAGACCATCTACTTTGACCTCCGAATCTTAGCAAAAAACAACAAGAAGTCATGTGGCACCTTGCAGACTAACAGATATTTTGGAGTATAAGCTTTCATGGGCAAAGACCCGCTTCATTTCTCATGTATCTGATGAAGCGGATCTTTGCTCACGAAAGCTTATACTCCAAAATATCTGTTAGTCTGCAAGGTGCCACAGGACGACTTCTTGTTTTTTGCTAAGATTCGGAGGTCAAAGTAAATGGTCTAATGTTCTCTTCTTGCCTTAAAAATCAGGAAATCTATGAGGTGTTCCTTGGTATAAACTCTAGTAACGGTCCCAGTTCTTGACTACCAAATTCATGGCGCTTTTGGTCAATTTCACAGTCAGAGGATTTCAAAAATCATCAATTTCATATTTCATTTATTTAAATCTGAAATTTCAGTACTGTGATTCTTGGAGTCCTGATCCAAAAAGGAGCTGTAAAGGAGGTTGCAAGGTTATTGTAGAGAGGAATAATTGCAATACTGCTATTTACATCTGTGCTGCTATTAGTGGTGGATGTTGTTTTCAAAGTTGGGAAGCTGCAGAGTGGTGACTGCTGCTGGGGAGCTGGGTTGTGAAGCTGGAGCCACTGCCAGTAGCAGAACAAAAATAAGGGTTGAATGCTGTGTCATTGCCCCCCTTCTGTCCTGCTGCCTACAGAGGTGGGCTTAGTCAGCTAGTCAGTCATCTGTGGCCAGCCACCCAACACTGTAAGACAGCACACAAAAAATAGCTTGCGGGTGCGCACACACATCTCTTGTGATACTCACCTCCCCCATAACTTCCTTCTGTGTCAAGACCCCCAGTATGATATTTGCTGATCTCCCCTGTGAAACTTGTATAATATAGGGTAAAAGCACACAAAAGACCAGATTTAATTTTCCTACAGTCCCTAGCCTCTGATTTGTATTGACTGCTATTGACTTCTCTTTTCTTCCTTTTTTAATATCTTATTTTTTAGTTTGTATTGTTGCTTTCCCTTCCCCTCTAAACCTGGTTGAGTTTTGAATCAATACAGCTTTCTTCCTTAATTTGGGCTTTTTTTGGGGAATTTAGTAAAGTTTTCCTAGAGTATTTCCAGTCATTTACATTTTTCTCTTTCTGTTCTTCCTTTCAGCTGATTTATTTGTTCCTTGTTTACAGTTTTGTGAAATATGCCATTTGAGAATGCTAAGTGTGTATATATTATTGGTCTGAACTTCATTCTGTTGTGTATTAGAAATGTGATAAAATCATGATTACTTGCAGCTAAGCAGACATTAGTTTTAGTTCTGGGATCAGGTCAGGGGTCTCCTTATTTGTTTTTCCCCTTATTTTTATGATCTGAAGAAGTATGTCTGTCCCATGAAAGCTCATCACTTAATAAATTATTTTGTTAGTCTTTAAAGTGCTATTTGACTGCTTTTCTCCTTATTTTTAGTTTTTGTCACAACAGCCACCAAAGGCCCCAGGGCGAAGTTGGAGTGGGGCCATAACACTTCAAAGGAATCCAGAGTTCCAGTCGCCACCAAAGCAGTGGTGGTCAGGGTCCGGGCCCCTTTGAAATGCTAGGCCTCTGTGCAACTACCCCTTCTACTGCCCCAGCAGTTAGCCCCAGATCAGTGCCCTCTTCATCTATCAAAATGTGGTCTAATACAAATTCTCTGTTTGATGCAATATTTCTTCAGGTAGGAAATTGTCATATGTAATATTTAGAAATTCCAAGCATCTTGTCATGTTAGCAGCACCAGTGAAACTTTATTCTGGCATATCTCAGAGGTAATAGATTTTCCGTGAGATATGCCAAGATAACATTCACTAATGCTGATAGGAGCCATCATCAATGGGTCCTACCCCATCGTCTTCAGAAGCTGTTTAATCTTAGAGTGACATTTCATCAGGAAGTGTGCTAAAGAAGAAAAATGTCCAACCAATCTTCTCTGAAGCTTGGAGCGACGTTTCTCTGAGAAGGCTGTACTCCATCCTATTATTCCTGTTGATACTAAAACTTGCAAAAAGGTGGGATATGTTTCTACCTTGCAAAATTCACATAATTTAATCATACCACGTTCAAAAGTAAGACTACTCTGTTAAAACAGTAGTAGTTTTCACATGAATGCTCAAAAACATCTTCTCAGCAAGGTCTCTTTCCCCACTTTCTGTATTCAGCTGCTTCAAGAATACTGCTGTTCCTGAAAATGCCATAAGAATTACTTAGATGAGCAAAACTGGCTTCTTCATTCTACTGAACTATTTAGGCTGAAATGTTCCAAAAACTCACCTTTATGCACTGAAAACTAAGCCAGGCACATGAAAGTTCTGAGTGACTAAAAACAGGATGAAGATGGACACTCAGAGGCTGCATATTAGAGTTGTTACTATTGTTTCTACTAAATACATGTGACTAGTAATTACTTATTAGTGAGTTGTCACCTGTGCTTTTTGGATAAGGCACGAAGGCCTCAAGTCTTAAACAGAAATGTTGGCCATACTCAGAGGCTGTGGCCACACTTGGCCAAAACTTCGAAATGGCCATGCAAATGGCCATTTCAAAGATTACTAATGAGGTGCTAAATTGAATATTCAGCACCTCATTAGCATTAGGACGCTTCTGGCTGTGGCACTTCGAAAGCACTGCTTTCGAAAACACGTGGCTCAGCGCGTCTACACGAGGCTACCCTGCTCCTTTTGAAATCCCCTTATTCCTCTCAGCGGTGGGGAATAAGGGGATTTCAAAATAGGCAGGGTCCTTTTGAAAAGGATCCCCATGTAGCCGTGCTGAACCGTGCGCTTTCGAAAACAGCGCTTTTGAAGTGCCATGCCGGAAGTGTCCTAATGCTAATGAGGCACTGAATATTCAATTCAGCGCCTCATTAGTAATCTTCGAAATGGCTATTTGCATGGCATTTCGAAGTTTTGGCCAAGTGTGGCCACAGCCAGATAGCAAAAGAGCTGTCATAGGCCTGGTCTACACTAGGTAACAAAGTCAATCCCAGATAATTCTAATTATGCCATTAGTGTAGCTAGAAGCGACATACCAGGATTAACGACTTTGTTTCCTAGTGTAGATGGGGGCTTTTTGGATTCGTGCCGACATCACTTACTCCATGCTGTCGTGTGCAGTACCATGGTCAATGGCTGAGCCCAAAGAGATCCATTTTGCTGCATCTTCATGTGCGGAAAAATCAAACTTCAGAGGATCGTTCATGGCACATAGAATGGACAGTAAGCATAGAAACACCCTTAGTGGTTAAAAGGATTCATATAAAAGTGATTTTCTGTTTGCAGTTCTACGGAACAAGTCGACCTCATTTCTAAAAGAGAAATAAGATTAAGTGATCTAATTAGCTGAGCATTCTTAGGTGCTTGATGGATCAGAGTGTGATTAAAAGAGGATGGACCAAAGTACTAGAGTTGAAGTCAGAAGGTGTTCTGTTGTAAACCTATGTTTAAAATTGTGTTGTTCACATAGCTGAGAAACATTTCTCCCTTAGATTTTTCATCTCTCTGTATTAGGTGTAAAATGTATTCAGCATCCAGTTTCAATGTTTAGATAAAAATATTGATGGATTTAATTAACAGTGTAGCTAGTAAATACAAATTTCTCTCTCTGGCCCCACAATCACACATATATACAGTTTTAGATAAAATTATTGCATACTAATCAGAGAGCATACTAACCAGAGGGAGAATACTAACTGTATTCTGAAGTCAATATTGTAGTGAGCTGTGTTTGAGCAAAGGTATGCATCTGCTAAATCTGTGCTACATTGTATAATCCTGTAAATATTTAATTTTTTATATTCCATGTCTACTTTACCCTCCCAAATGCTTCATGAAATGGAAGATTTATTATTACTGTTTATTATATTTTATTGAACACTAGATGGAAAGACTGACGTTCACTAATTGAAACACAGTCTCTAAAGTAAGCAGACTAACACATCTACCCTGGTAAGTCTGCTTCTTCACTCGCTCCCTCCTGTCAGAGGTGGCATGGTAATGAGGCAATTCTAAGCAGACTAATGAGGCACTAACATGCATATTCAGAGCCTCATTGGCGTAATGTGGGCTGCATGAATTTCAAAGTGCAGACTTCAAATTGCAGATTGACAGTGTAGATGCGGGCTCCCCACTTAGACATTGCCCTACTCCCACAAAACTAGATCAGAGTGCATGTTAGCACCTCATTAGCCTGTGTTGAACTGCCTCATTACTATGCCACCTCTAATGGGGAAGTGTGAATGGAGAAGCAGCTTGAGACTATTCTCTAAAATGTTAGTTTATGTTGCTTGTAGGTGCTCAGTTTGCTTTCTCCTATTATTGTCCTGATTATTATACTTTCTTCTCTTCATTTTTGAGTAACACAGATTAGTTTGACAGATTTGAAAGGTACTCCTAGACTAGAGACAGGGTTATATTAAAAGTAGTCCTGCCAGACAAAGATATCAGGCCGCTTACCGTGTTTTAACCTTTCCAAATCTTTTAAAATCTCAGTTTCTACACGATTTTTTTAGTCTCCTTATTTTTAAATGCATCTTGGGCATGAAGTGTAAATGAAATTATGAAAAATGTAGTAAATGTAACAATATCACAGATCTTATTTATTTTATCAGTGCATAGGTGTCTCTGGCTGCGTGTATGCTTCCATTCCTTTTTTGCAAGAGGCATACAAATGAGGTGCAGATTTACATATCTGGCACCTTATTTGCATATTCTTTTAAAAGGAGAAAAGCAGTGTAGACATGGCTCTTTCAAATGTAAACCCCCTCTTCGAAAGAATCCTTCTTCCCTTTCAACAAAAAGCATATTTTTGCATTTTTGGAAAAGGACCCTGAAGTGATTCAGTTGACTATATAATTCTTTACCACTCTCTCACCTTATCGAGGATGTGAGTGACGTAAGAATAAATTTGAATATTGATTAGGCTAAGTCAGTCACACCAGAGCAATGGACTGCACTAAAACTGAGTCCTTACCAATGCTCCCAGGATTTTACCCTGAGACCCTGCTCGCCGTCTACGGTGGGTCTAATCACAACGGGGTTTCAGGGTGTGTGAACTGCGCTGCTACGGTGTGCTTACCCAAGGAAGAAATACGGACAAGGTGTTAGGTTCAAACAGGGAGAAAGGGTTTATTTAACAAAGCAATAGTGTGGATTATGATAAGCTAGGTGACACAAAATATGTGGACCCTTGTTTTTCTGAAATAAGCACAGGATTTGAATACTAATTGGCTTATAGCCTTAAACAATAGGTAACTGCTATAACAGCACTGCTATCTAACCCCTTGGCTACTTACTGCGCTTCCGGGACGGGCCGTGCAGCCTTCGATGCGTGCTGTAAAATGGAAAGGATAACTTCAGAGCTGTATATTGTATTTATTTATTCCTGGATCTTCCTGAGGTTCACCAGGTCGCTCGACCCTTGGCCGACTACCACGGGGAGCAGGTCTTACTTAGAATAAGAATTTGCCTGCGCTAAGCTAGGTCAATTCTCTAGTTAAGTGGGTTGCCCTGCTGGCCAAGCAGGGGAGAGCCCAGTATATGCGGGGTTTCCTTCTGAGAGGTTATCCCCTTAGTTAAATGGTGGGGTTTTCCTAGTTAAAGGTTATCCCCTCAAAAATGGTACTGCCTATTTCGACCACCTTGATATGGTAGCCCTTTATTGCAGACCTTCATTACCCTTAAAGGGTTACTAAGAACGCCAGGGTTTTCCCTTTATAGGGTTATCCCTGACCGCTCTACCCTCCTAAATAGGGGGGAGCTTATAGCTCTGGATTATAATTATAAAGCAGTTTGCCTAACTATTCTTCTGTGTGCATGTAATAGTTTTAGGCTAGACCAATAGCATTGGCCTCCTGTGCCTTTACAAAGAGACAAGGGGTACAAAATATAAGACGCAGATCATGGACTTGGGGAAGTCCCAATCCACTCTCTGTTACAAAACTATATAAAAACATTAACTGCTCACCTAATTACTTATATTAGCCTTAAACCCAGACCACAAATACCTCCTTATTCCTGCTCTGTAATCCAGGCGCTGGGCCTGTAGTTCTCTTCGAGCTAGGAAGTTATGACCCTCACGGCGCGCTTGTACGGCAGCCGCGTCAGGTCAGATAGTAAAGGAGGAAGGAAGAAAAAGAGAGCCAGGAGTTAAAACCGGCTTGGTTAACAAAACCTCCTGTGTCTTTTCAGGAACGACCGTGATATTTCAGACACCGGCCCGAGCTAAGGTCGGTGACTGGAAGGGCAGGGTCACTGCTGCGGTTTCCCCGTGCAGGGCACCGTTGTTTAGGCGGTGCGGTCTGCCGGGCAAACCCTCCGGATAAAAGAACCGGAGCCTTACTAGTGATTTTTGCTCTTTGTAGACTGGAGCTCTTCTGGTCTTCTGGCTGGAACTCTTCTGTTCTTCGTCGGCCCACGGCGGCTAGCGAGCGATGACTGACGCGCGGGTCAGCTTTGGCTCTTCCGCCAGCGATGTTCGGCTACAGGCTCAGTCCAGCTCTTAGCTCAGTCCTTCTCTGTAGTCTTCTTTCTTCTTCGTCTGCTCTCCTCCGAGGTCTGGTCCGGAATGCCCCAAGCAGGGCTGCTCTCCTGAATATATGCTGCCTGGGTGGACCTCTTTGACATCTTCTGCCTGCTAGGTCCTCCTCAGTGCCACAATGTATCAAAGGGGCATTTGACTACTACATATGTATAAGGATTCTAAATTGACCAATCAGTTTGAAACCTTTCAAACCATAACTTCATATATATTCATAGCCCGCCGAATATTAATTGCAACTGTCATTTTCCAAATGTCATTTTCCAGCGGCCATTTTGTGTATCTAAACACCATTTTAACAGTTAATATATTTTACAATTTATCTAGTTTTGATGTGGTTTTGAGGGAAATATGTCAACCCTGCTGGTAAAGCAGATTATAAATTTTAAATGCTTAGCTTAAAGGCTGTTTGGTCAGGATGCAGGGCAACCACACAGACACCACGGCTCATGGACAGGGACATATAAATCACCTCAGAAGAGGATTTTTCTACACACCTGACCTGATTTACACTTCCAGGCAAATCCAGCAGTGCCCTCTAAAACTTGTAAAACATACACCATGATGAAAATCAATAACTGGCAAGTAATTGTTGGAAATGTTTTTGTAAAAATTTTGCTAATGAGGCCCAATTTATTTAAAGCTGTGCCTCATTTGCATTTCTGATTGGCCACATTTGCATGTCCCTTCCGAAAGGGAGGGGCAGTGTAGCCACAGCCATTGTGGTTTTGCACTTGAGAGAGTTTATGTTCCTTTCTATTTTCCTCGATGGGATTTAACTTCCACTTTTTAAACAACGCCTTTTAATCTCTTATTGCTTCTTTCATCTGATTGTTAAGCCACAATGGCACATTTTTTGTATTTTTACTGTTTTTTGATTTGGGGTATACGTTTAGGTTGGGCCTCTATGGTTGTGTCTTTGAAAAGTATCCATGCAGCTTGCAGAGATTTTACTTTTGGCACTGTACCTTTTAATTTCTGTTTAACTAACTTCCTAATTTTTGTGTAGTTCCCCTTCCTGAAATTATATGTCACAGTGTTGGGCTGCTGAGGTGTTTTCCCCACCACAGGAATGTTAAATTTTATTAGTTGGTGGTCATTATTTCCAAGTGGTCCACTTATATTTACTTCTTGGACCAGATCCTGCGCGCCACTAACAACTAAATCAAGAATTAACTCTCCCCTTATGGGTTCCTGAACCACCTGCTCCAAGTAGTAGTCACTTAAGGTATCAACAAATTTTCTCTCTGTGTCCCATCCTGAGGTGATGTGTACTCAGTCAATGTGGAGATAGTTGAAATTCCCCCTTATTACTGAGTGTTTTTTGGATAGCCTCTCTAGTCTTCCATAGCATTTCATAGTCACTGTCATTATCCCTCTTATATGTCCCCACTGCTATATACTTATTATTAGAGCATGGAATTACCATCCATAGAGATTCTATAGAACATTTTCATTCATTTGAGATGTTTAGTTCATTTGATCTTACATTTTCTTTCTCGTGTTGTGCCCCTACCCCACCAGCATGACCTGTTTTGTCCTTCCAATATATTTTGTATCCTGGTATGACTGTGTATCGTTGATTATCTTCATTCCATCAAGTTTCTGTGTTGCCTATTATATCAATATCCTCCTTTTAATATGAGGCAGTCCAGTTCACCCATCAAAGTATTCAGACTTCTAGCATTTTTGTATAAGCACTTTAAAAATTTGTCACTGTTTATCTGTTTGCCATTTCCTGATGTTACTCTTTTTCATTTGATTTTCTCATCTGATTTTACTCATAGTTTATCCTCTCTGCTCCTCTCCTCCATATTAGAACAAAGAAAATCCCTGTTAATAGTCCCTCCCTTAGTAGAGATGCCTGTCTGAGCCATGTGCTCCTCTGCATCCATCAGCTTTCCCCAAGAGCTTAGTTTGAAAAATGATCGAGCTTTAAAAATCTTTTTCATGTTACAAAAAGAGGCACCCTTGTGCATGTAAGAGACAGTTCCAAAGAGCTTGCATTCTAAATAGACAGGCCACACAGTGGAAAAAGAAAAAGGTACAGGGAAGGAAGAGATTTGTGAGGAATCACACAATAATACATCAATAGCAAGCTGGGAGTAAAACTATCCTTGCAGTCCAATGTCCTTTCCACTTCACAGTATTACTTCCTTAATGTTAATTCCCTGTCCCCAGTACTGTGAACTGAATTACGATGTCTGTTTATCTGATTTTGTTCATCTTATTGCAGAACTACTTCTGCATCTGAATTAAGGTTGGTGAACTTTTAACCTGCATCTCCATAACATTTCAAAAACAATACTCCTTACCACTTATAAGGAGAATCAGAATAGTTTAGGAAACCAGTTTGATATAACTTTTGTTGTGTGCCGTGGTGTTATAGCCATGTTGATCCCAAGATATTAGAGAGAAGGTGGGTGAGCTATAACAGAGGTTGGTTCAATAAGATATTACTTCACCCTACTTGTGTCTCTCATTGTGGTTAGTATATTGTTTGATTATACTGACAGGAAGCTGTTTCCTACTTTCACTAGTGAAAACAATGTGCTTTAGAAAAAGCCTAGTTCACTGAATTTTCTCTTATAAAATATTTCATGTTGCCTGGTTATAGATTTTTAAATCATTTGTCTTCTCTGCAGTTACACTAAATATCTTTGTTATTCATGACTGTACTTTTGTATGAATGATGAATATTGATGAATAAAGATGAATATTGTGGGGGAAAAATCGGTACAATTTTAATGAGATCACTAACATAGCGTTTAGTGTGATTGTTGAAGAAACATTGTGTTGTAGGGTTAAAAAACAGAAAAGATTGTGTTTCCCACATTGGAGAAGATCTCTGTTGTTCTTGTATTTCTTCGGGTAAATTTGATTTCCATTATGATGAGGGAGGAACACGAAGCAAGGAAGTAAAATAAAAAAAAAATCAGTTCAGTAACTGTCAGCAACACACCGTAGCCCTCCTGCTGTTGACCTGCCTTAATCTTAAGTCACATGGTGTTTCAGGCAAGGTGGCCAGTGTTGCTGTGAAATGTTTCTTTTCGTCCAAAAGGGTTTAGAAGTGATCTGCAGGTAGTGAAGTCAAAATCAGTCAACTGACAGGGAAATTGCCTTGTTTTGATTGGACATGTTGTGTCGCTAGCATGTAAGTACAGCACTTCAGCAGATGTTAATAGTGAAAAGGATTCTATGTTTTTTGTGTCTATTTGTAGGTAAAATCAAGTGCATTTAGCATAGTCATGTTAACATACAGTGCTGATTAAGAACACAATCCGTTTATACTAGGATTAGCATTGTGCATAAATTCTGTGAATGGATCAAGAATTTGTAGCAAAATTCCCAGCTAGTCTTTTCTTTGTGTTTTACATTATTCTTTTCCCTCTTGCAAATTACTTTAGGAAATGTGTTCTGTATAATACCTATCTAGTGCTATTTTCATTTCAGAACTACCATTTTTTAAGTAGTGACTTCATGTTAATAGGACAAATCTTTTATTAGGTTTAAAAGATAATCTTTTTTCGTTAAATAGTCTTAACATGATAATATAATGTGAGATTTTCTTTTGGTTGTGGGATAAAATTTATCTATATTAAATCTTTCTTTATTAATGCAAAAAGTAACTTTTTGTATTTAACATGCTTTTTTTCAAAAGCTGTCTTTATGACAAAATTTTTACATATACTACAGTGAATTACTATGCATTGAAACCACCTATGTGATCTTTAGGTAAACTGAATGTTTAGATGTATCTTCATTTCTGAGTTCTAGAATCCAAATTCTGTTAATCCGATTAAATCACAACTGATTAGAAAAGCATATGTATTTTTCTTATTGAAAATAATTTTCATTATTTCTTTTCATATTTTAAATAATGCCTATTAATGCAAAAATGTGTAACATATTTTTGCTGTACAAAACTACCATTAGTTAAAATACCATTTTAGTTATTTTATTTAGAAGTTTACTTATTTTAACATTTGATAAAAATAAATCTGTTTTATCAAGATATCAACATCTTACCAAATCATTTAATTGCTGATATTTTGGAGAAATAAATGGTTGTGTAATTTTTTCCCTGGCTCCAGAATATAGTCGTTTTGAAGCTAAAATACATGACTTACGGGAGCAGATGATGAACAGTAGTATTAGCTCAGGATCAGGATCTCTGCGGACCAGCCAGAAGAGGTCGTTATATGTCAGGTAAGCGTCTTCCTTCCCCAATTTCTTATGTGTGCCTTTAAGCTTAAATGCTTTTGCTTCTGAATTCAAGTGTGTATTACAGTGTTCGATGTAGTCATCAAATTGAACAAAATGCAGATTTACAAAGGCTTCAGTGAGATTTCATTTGCAGAAAATAAAATATACCTTCATAAAAGTATTTATTTGTATCAAGCAAATGGGTTGTACTTTGGAAAACTATAATATTCATTACATTTTCACCTAACTTTCCAGTGAAAAGAAAAGCATAAATTCATTATTTAAGTATTTTATCAGCAGTTGTTTTCAGGTAGTCTGAGTTGGCTTAAATATGTAGACTCCTAAACTGTTTACTTGGTAGCAGTATATCTTGGCCTGTAATTTTCATATTTTGCTACATGGCAAGTTCTTGCCTAAGTGAAGCTGAGAATATTTTGAAAATAATCTGATGAGGCATGTCTTTGCCCACAAAAGCTTATGCTCCAAAATATCTTTTAGTCTGTCAGGTGCCACAGGACTCCTATTGTTTTTGAAAATACAGGCTACCTCGGCTACCCCCCGATATTTGAAAATAATGTTTTTCTTGTGATGTTACGTGCGTACAGACTCATTCAGAATAAGTTTTCATGTAACATAGTTCTTTCAGTCAGATTCAATTATATCTTAAATTTGTATTGATAAACTTCAATTTTCCGTTTGTGGTTTCAGTTTGTTCTAACAATTATTTCCATAGCAGTAAGGAAAAGAAGCCAGTGCACCGAAAGTAGTGTGCTATTCTGCAAGCACAAATTCCTTCCATTAATTTATATACCTGGAACAGGAAGCACAAGAAATACAAAGAGGAAAGTAGAACCATGAGAAGTTTCAAATTATGATGAAATACTTGGGATTTTTGCTGAAATGCAAGTTAATATGCTGCTGAACTCACATTGCAGTTTAATTTACACTGTGACCTGCAGATTATAGAATTTAGATACAAAAAGCATGTGTTAAAAACAAATCAGATTTATTTGATCTGTTCACTTATAGGAGTGTTATAGATCACTATTGGACTAGCAGAGCAAATTTCTGCTTTCACAGAGCAATTTTACTTTAAATGGGTGAAAAAAATATAACCAGTTTTTCATTATTATCACTAATGATTATGAAGGGTAGGCAAGTAAGTACATTTTGTGTTTTTACTGACAAAATTCCATGACGCTCTTGCAAGGCTGAACTATTATAACATTAGATAATTAAGTCTAACTAACAAAAGCTTAGTGGTGTTGTAAATGCTGCTTTTCTATTCTCTGATATCTACCCCGGTCCAGTTCTTCCTTCTGTCTAGTTCGTCCTTCCCAGTTCTTCATTAAATGGTTCTCTTTATCCAGTCGCTCTAATGAGAAGATAGTCCTTTTAGAGCAGTGGTTCTCAGTCAGGTGTACATGTATGAAGAGGTCTTCCGGGGGTACATTAACTCATCAGCATATTTGCCTTGTTTTACATCATGCCATATATAAAGTGCTACTGAAGTCAGTATAAACTAAAATTTTATAACGTGACTAGTTTATACTGGTGTTTTATACTATATTTGTATTCCAATTAATTTCTAATTATATGACATAAAGATGAAAGTAAGCAATTTTTCTGTAATAATGTCCTGTGACACTTCTGTATTTTTACGTCTGATTTCATAATCAATAACTTTTTAAATGAGGTAAAACTTGAGAAGGGGATACGCAAGACAAATCAGACTTTTGAAAGGAGTACTGTAATCTGGAAAGATTGAAAGCTACTGTTTGAGAATGTCAAATTCGTTAATAAAATACAGTCTCTGTATGTAAACTGGGGAGAGCTTCACATTATACTAGATGACAGAGCAGAGCTGAGTTCGCAAACAAGGTAGGGTTTGGGATGAAGAAGGAGGGTTCCTAGATCTTTCATTACACAATAGCTGTGTCACTAAATTGCTTCAGAAAAGGTATTTTAATTAAAATCTTATGCAAGTCCAAAATCACTACCGCCAATCATTTTGATAGTTGACCTGGATTTCTAAGTTCTGAATAAATTCCAAGGTTATATTTCATTTCTACCATGCTTGAGAAAATAATCTTCTTTCTTAGGCTTTGGATCAGAATGAGTTCTATGTATACTCTATTACTCTTTGGCAGGGGAAAAATTTCTGATGAGTCCATGAAATCTTGGGTCTGTCAAGCCTTCTGAACCCCACATCTCTGCTCCAGCAGTGACACATATGAAGCCTTTGTATGGTACATCTGCATTGTATGCAGAAAATGCTGACCTTCTACAGGGGCTCTTGTCTTCTTTGTCAGTCTTTTCCTTCTGTCTTGCAGCATAACCATAGTGGTTCTTTCCCAATCTGTTCAAAAGGCCCTCTATGTTCATAGGTTCCTACGTATTTAGTCCAAAAGGTACCACTGTGATCATATAGTCTGATCTGCATAACATGGCTATGTCTCACTTTCCTAAAATAATTACTGCTTGAACCAGACAATGTGATTAGAAAAACATCCAGGCTTCACTTAACAGTTAGGGAAGATCTAAGTGTACCACATCTACCACTTCTCCCTTATTCACAAGGCTTGTTATCCTGTCAAAGAATGCCATCAGGTTGATTTAACGTGCTGCTTCTTATCACCTTGTTATGCTTGCAAATGTATTCCTCAGTTATCTGTGTCGTTATCTTTCCTGGCACAGAAGATAAGGTGACTAATCTATAGTTTCCTGGGTTGTACTTATTTCTCTTTTTGTAGATTGGCATTATATTTGCCCTTCTTCAGTCTTCTGGAATCTCTTTTGTCTTCCTTGACTTTTCAAAGGTGTTAGTTAATGACCTCAGATATCGCCTCAGTCAGCTCCTTGAATATTCTAGGATGCACTTCATCAGGCTTTGGTAATTTGGAGGCATCTAACTTTTCTAAGTAATTTTTTACTTGTTCTTTTCTTATTTTAATTTCTGTTCATACCTCCTTTTCTCCAACATTTGCCATTATAGACATCCAGTGACCACCAACCTTCTTGGTGAAAATTGAAACAAAGTCATTCAGCACCTCTCCCATATTCCCATTTTCAGTTATCGTTTTTCCCTTTACATTGAACAATGGTCCTGTCCTGTTCTTGGTCCTCATGTCCAGCTACTTCCAGAAAGTGTTCCTTGCCAGAATCGGCCTAATTTCTCACCCATCAGTTACAGACGTCCAAGGGGAAATCGTACTCAACAAAGGGATCCCAGGGAGAGACTATATTTGTAGAATGTTTTCTTATTAACCTTTATGCCTTTACCTAATTTGAGCTCATTCACCTTTCTAGCTTTGAACCTATATACCTGTGTTTATGTTTATCCTTTGTGATTTGACCAAATTTCCTCTTTTTGTAAGACTCCTTTTTAATTTTTAGATCATCTGCTTTTAAGTCAGGGTATCATCTTGCCATACTTCTTATCTTTTCTACGCAGTGGAATATTTAGCTTTTGTGCACAATAATGTCGCTGAAAAACTGCCAACTGTCTTCAGTTGTTTTTTCTCTCACTGTTGCTTCCCATGGGAGCTTACTTAACCATCTCCCTGAGTTTGCTAAAGTGTGCCTTAAAATCCACTGTCTGTATTGTGCTGTTCTCCCTCGTACCATTCCGTAGAATAATGAGCTATCATTTCATGATCACTGTTGGTCCACGGACTAAGGCTAATATTTCTAAAGGTGTCCATACCTCCAAGTAAAAAATTTAAAGGTCTGTGAAAGAATATAGGTTGAAAACCACTTGTCTAAAGCATATGTGAATGAAACTAGACATTGGTTACATTTCAGAGTGGCATCAAGGGTTAGAATTTTGAAATAATAACGAGAAATACTAGCTAAGTTTCATGGAAAAGGGACCTTGGTATCAAAAGGATGGGGAAGTATGTGTGAAAAAGCTTTCTCTTGGTTCTTATTTACTGGTTCGCTGATGTATCTGTCACTGTTGCTCATAGGATGAATTTGTATTACAGTAGTCCTGTAATTTGTGACTTACTGTGGTGTGGTCATCCTTATGTTGTAAAGTTAATTATTAGGACACTAAGAACATTTTGCATATGCTTTTCCTTTTTTTCATCATATTTATTTAGATAAAATTGTTCCTACCTTACCCTGTCTGTTACAGAGCAAAAGTATTTTGAATATCCAAGAAGTTTAAGTACAGAGCAATTCGCATAACCATTTTTTAGGTTAAAGAAGTGCATGATCGTAGTTTAAATGTTTTGGTTTTTTCTGTTTTGTGTCCCCTTGACATTTTACTCCTGTTTAATCCTGTTATCTTCTTGAACAGTGACCTTATGGAGTAAGCCCAGCTCAGTGCTGCTAGAGAACATAGTTGTATAATAAAGGTAAAGCTTAGAAGTTAAAGGAAATGTTGGTAGAAAATATGGTAGATGCTAACAGGCACTTTTACACATTAAATAGTTTTTTGTCTTGAATTAACATCGTCAAATGAAAGTGCAGGTGTATAATGGAACTGAGGCAATGTAATTTTAAGACCATGAAACAGTAAAAACTCAATATGTGTTCGGTGTTCTCTAACAACATTTACACAAAGTAGAGTTCCAGAAATCAATGTGTAGGGTTATATTTACATAATTTATGGTTAAGTTATTTATACAATCACAGCTATTTCAGAATTAAGAATATAGCTTGTTCAACTGGTGCAAATATTTATAGCCTCTTTTGGTTTTTGTGATGTCTGGAGTTTTATATGGCCAAAGCTGCACTGAGGAATTAAAGTGGAAGATGCTGTTTTATCACTGCCTCCGTTTCAACAAAATGATAAGGCTTGAAACTCATTTAAAGCATAAAGACTCAGTTTAATATTACAAACATCATGTAGAGCTGGAATAAATCATTGGTGAAAATTAAGTTGGTGCTCTGCTTTGGCAAGAAGGATCTAAACAGATGGGGTGCTCAGCTGCAGGAGGAGGCATGGCATGCTTCAGCAAGGCTCCTAGGGTTTTCCTGCAGGCTGGTATGCTAAGCAGCAGGTAGCCAAGCAGGTTATAGGGGCCAGCTTGGGGGATATGCTCCCTAGTCTGTAACTGTGCCACCATTGAGGCCCCCTCCAGCACCATTTAGGTAGGGCAGGAGGCTCCCTGACCTCCCTGCCCCCCGCGATGCATATTGGGAAGCTTCTTGCTGTTCCCCTTCCCATCAGGAAACTAGAAGAAAGAACACAGCTTGCATGTGTTTTTCTCCCTCCTGGCTGGGAAGAGAAGGGGCCAGAGGAGTGCATGACCCATGCTGTGTGATTTCCTCTTACTCTGACAGTATTGAAAGGGAACAGCAGGCAGCCTCCCAGTATAAATCTCATGGGGGGAGGGGGATTGAGCCTCTTTGCCATCCCTAAATAGCATTGTTGACCCCCCACGCACTCTCCCCTATGCACACACTCTTGCCCTGAGTCCCTACACATACATGCTTCAGCCCCCTGACCTGAGCCCCGACACCCCCTTCCATATCCCTACCCCCCACACTCCATCCCACATTTAAAGTTCTTACAGGTATGGGATGTACTGCAACTGCCCCCGCCAACCCTCTGAGTGCCTCCCCCCCGTGTGTGTAATGTGATAGTACCTGAAAGAAATTTTAAATTGTTTTCACCTGTGGTATAAATACAGAACATGAAATATATCAGCACAGTAAATGTTTACAAATAAAAAACATGACTGTGTACAGGAATACAGCAGGTCCAGAGTTAAGGTGACCATCTGTCCTGTATTTGGGATACCAAAAAGGTGTCCCTACTTATGTTTTAAAGGGGATGAGTTGTCCCATATTTAGGCCCTCAAGGCTGGGGGCGGGGGCAGGAGCAGGAGCACCCATGGATGCCACTTTCCCGGGGCTTGATACAGCCAGGAAGAGCCATCCCTCTGCCCCATAGCTCCCTGTTCTGTATTTGGGACAGGGAGATGCGGTCACCCTAGCCAGAGAGCAGTGGAAGAATGATAGAGAGGATGTATGTAAGCCCAAGACTAATTATGATGTGGTTCTCCCAGGACTAGGTTAGGCTAATTGAAGCACATGTAACCACGTAAAACCCTGTCAGGAACCTCATGAAAGAGAGAGAGAGAGTGTGCAAAATTTAAAATATATCAATCAATCAAATTTAACTGATAGATCATATAGGCTATGTCTACATTTGCCCCAAACATCAAAGGGGGCAAGGTAATCAGGCTGATGGAAGATTACTAATGAAGTGCTGCAATGACTATGGAGCACTACATTAGGCTAATTCTCCCCCGCAGCAACTTCGAAGTGTCAGACTTCGAAATGCAGGCATGCCGTGTAGCCAGGGGCACTTCGAAGTGCCCCCGGTACTTCAAAGTGCCTTTACTCTCCGGGGAGTATGGATATTCATCACAGCATTTCCTAAGTAATCTCCCATCAACCTGATTACCATGCCCCCTTCAAAGTTAGGGGCAAGTGTAGACATATCCATAAAGTAGTTGTAAATGGAGAGTAGTCATCCTGTGGGGATGTTTGTGATGGGATCCTGGACGTATCTGTTCAAGGCCCAATGGTATTCAATATTTTTATAAATGATGCAGAATACAAAAAATCAAATCAGTGCTAATGCAATTTGTAAATGATACAAAGATGGGTGAGTGGAGTGCTCGATAGTATTGGGACCAACCCGTTATACAGACTAACCAGGATCAGTTACTAAGGTGGGCTTATTTAAAGAACATGCCTTTTAACAAAGCCAAATGAAAAGTCATGTATCAAGGAACAAAGGATGTAGGTCACACTTATTTGACTGTACCCTTGTAAACACAAAGACTTGGGTCACAGTAGCTAGTCAATGAAACATGCCATGTGATGTAACTATGACCCTTTGGTTGCAATTTAAAGCTGGAAAAATTCAGACCAGAAATAAAATACAGTGAACCTTTTCATCAACTTGGATAGTTGCTTTTTGAGGTGCTTAGGGTTATGAAGCACCTTATTAGTATCTGAACTTACTGTAAGAACATAAGAACATAAGAATGGCCATACTGGGTCAGACCAAAGGTCCATCGAGCCCAGCATCCCATCTGCCGACGGTGGCCAGTGCCAGGTGCCCCAGAGAAGGAGAACAGAAGACAATGATCAAGTGATTTATCTCCTGCCATCCATCTCCTGCCCTTGTAGTGAAGGCTAGGGCACCATACTTTATCCCTGGCTAATAGCCATTTATGGACCTAACCTGCAAAAATTTATCAAGCTCTTTTTTAAACCCTAATAGAGTCCTGGCCTTCACAGCCTCCTCGGGCAAGGAGTTCCACAGGTTGACTGTGCGCTGTGTGAAGAAAAATTTCCTTTTATTAGTTTTGAACCTACTACCCATCAATTTCATTTGGTGTCCCCTAGTTCTTGTATTATGGGAAAAGGTAAATAATTTTTCTATATTCACTTTCTCCACACCATTCATGATTTTATATACCTCTATCATATCGCCCCTCAATCGCCTCTTTTCCAAACTGAAAAGTCCCAGTCTCTCTAGCCTCTCCCCATATGGGACCCTTTCCAAGCCCCTAATCATCTTAGTCGCCCTTTTCTGAACCTTTTCTAATACCAATATATCTTTTTTGAGGTGAGGAGACCACATCTGCACGCAGTACTCAAGATGTGGGCGTACCATAGTTTTACATAGGGGAAGTATGATATATTTTGTCTTATTATCGATCCCTTTTTTTAATAATTCCTAACATCCTATTTGCCTTACTAACTGCCGCTGCACACTGCGTGGATGTCTTCAGAGAACTATCCACTATAACTCCAAGATCCCTTTCCTGATCTGTCGTAGCTAAATTTGACCCCATCATGTAGTACGTGTAATTTGGGTTATTTTTTCCAACATGCATTACCTGACACTTACCCACATTAAATTTCATTTGCCATTTTGCTGCCCAATCACTCAGTTTGCTGAGATCTTTTTGTAGTTCTTCACAATCCCTTTTGCTTTTGACTGTCCTGAACAACTTGGTGTCATCTGCAAACTTTGCCACCTCACTGCTTACCTCATTTTCTAGATCATTGATGAACAAGTTGAACAGGATCAGTCCCAGGACTGACCCCTGGGGAACACCACTAGTTACCCTCCTCCATTGTGAAAATTTACCATTTATTCCCACCCTTTGTTTTCTGTCTTTTAACCAATTCCCGATCCATGAAAGGACCTTTCCTCCTATCCCATGACCACCTAATTTACATAAAAGCCCTTGGTGTGGGACCGTGTCAAAGGCTTTCTGGAAATCTAGGTATATTATGTCCACTGGGTGCCCCTTGTCCGCATGTTTATTAACCCCTTCAAAGAATTCTAATAGATTAGTTAGACACGACTTTTTTGGCTTTTCTTACTACATTATGACACTTAATTTGGGAGTGTTTATGTTCCTTTCTATTTTCCTCACTAGGATTTGACTTCCACTTTTTAAAAGCTGCCCTTTTCTCTCTCACTGCCTTTTTAACATGGCTGTTTAGCCATGGTGGTTCTTTGTTAGGTCTCTTACTGTGTTTTTTTATTTGGGGTATACATTTAAGTTGGGCCTCTAGTATGGTGTCTTTAAACAGTTTCCATGCAGCTTCCAGGGATTTTAGTTTAATTACTCTACCTTTTAGTTTCTGTTTAACTAGCTTCCTCATTTTAGTGTAATTCCCCTTTTTGAAATTAAATGCCAGAGTGTTTGACCGCTGCGCTGTTCTTCCCAACACAGGAATATTAAAAGTTATTATATTGTGGTCACTATTTCCAAGCGGTCCAGTAACAGTTACCTCTTGGACCAGATCCTGCGTTCCAGTCAAGACTAGATCGAGAATCGACTCTCCCCTTGTGGGTTCCTGTACTAGCTGCTCCAAGAAGCAGTCATTTAAGGCATCAAGAAATTTAATCTCTGAATCCCGTCCTGAGGTGACATGCACCCAATCAATATGGGGATAATTGAAATCTCCTATTATTACTGTGTTTTTTATTTTGATAGCCTCTCTAATCTCCCTTATCATTTCAGCATCACTATCACTGTCCTGGTTAGGTGGTAGGTAATATATTCCTAATGCCATATTCATATTAGAGGAATGAATTGTTATCCATGATGATTCTATGGAACATTTTGATTCCTTTAGGATTTTTACTTCATTTGATTCTATATTATCCTTCACATATAGTACCACTCCACCACCCGCACGACCTGTTCTGTCTTTCCGATATAATTTATATCCCGGTATGATAGTGTCCCACTGATTGTCCTCATTCCACCATGTTTCTGAGATGCCTATTATGTCAACTTCCTCCTTTGATATGAGGTACTCCAGTTCACCCATCTTATTAGACAGACTCCTAGCATTAGTGTAAATGCATGTTAGAAAACTACCACTATTTATATGTCCGCCTTTCACAGACGTGTTGGATTTTTTTATATGCGATTGTTTCACATCTGATCTTGCCCATATATTATTTCCCACGTTCCCTATCTGACTAACTTCTAGGGAGTCCCTATCTATGGAGCCTCGTGTAAGAGAAGTCTCTGTCCGATCCAGGTGCTCCCCCGCACCAATTGGCTTTCCCCCACCTCTTAGTTTAAAAACTGCTCTACGACCTTTTTAATGTTTAATGCCAGCAGTCTGGATCCACCTTGATTTAGGTGGAGCCCATCATTCCTGTATAGGCTCCCCCTACCCCAAAATTGTCCCCAGTTCCTAATAAATCTAAACCCCTCTTCCCTACACCATCGTCTCATCCACGCATTGAGACTCTGAAGTTCTGCCTGCCTATCTGGCCCTGCGCGTGGAACTGGAAGCATTTCAGAGAATGCCACCAAAGATGTTCTGGATTTCAGTCTCTTTCCTAGTAACCTAAATTTGGCCTCCAGAACATCTCTTCTACCCTTCCCTATGTCATTGGTACCAACATGTACCACGACGACCGGCTCCTCCCCAGCACTGCCCATAAGTCTGTCTAGATGCCTCGAGAGATCCGCAACCTTCGCACCAGGCAGGCAAGTCACCATACGGTTCTCCCGGTCATCACAAACCCAACTATCTATATTTCTAATGATCGAATCCCCCACTACTAAAACCTGCTTCTTCCTAACAGCTGGCGCTCCCTCCCCCGGAGAAGTATCCTCGGCACGAGAGGATACATCATCACCCTCTGGAAGGAGGGTCCCAACTATGGGATGGTTTCCCTCTGCTCCCATTGACTGCTCTCCTTCCCTGAGCCTTTCATCCTCCGTAACAGCATCAGGACTGTCAGATTGGAGGTGGGACAGCCCTACTATGTCCCGGAAAGTCTCATCAACAAACACCTCTGCCTTCCTTAGCTCCTCCAGTTCAGCCACCCTGGCCTCCAAAGCATGCACTCGGTCTCTGAGGGCCAGGAGCTCCTTGCATCGAGCGCACACATACGCCACCCACCCACAGGGTAGGTAGTCATACATACTGCACTCGACACAATAAACAGGATAGCCCCCACTCTGCTGCTGGGTTTCTGCCTCCATTTCCTACTCTAATTATATATGAGGGTTAATTAAATGTTTCAGATAGAGGTTGTTATAAAGGATTTAGTTTAAGGGCAATAGAAGTCACTGGCTGCCTCCAAGCTCCCCCTCTCAACTCCCCTCTCAAAACTCCCTCCTGTTAGCACGCTCCCTGTTCGCGAGCACCCGGTCGCAAAGCTCCCTGGTCGCTTACTAGCAGGGTTTAAGTGCTCGGCCTCCCTGATAGCTCCTCCCTCTGCCTACAGCTCAACCAATCAGCACACGGTGTTTCAATTCAAACCTAATCAAGACTCTCAGCTTCCAACTGCCTGCCTGAGCACACGGCCTTTCAAACAAACTCCAAACCTCCAAACCTTCAAACAAACACTCAGCTCAGCACTCCAAACTCCAAACAAACAAACAAACAAACACACACAAGCCCAAAACCTCCAAATATAAGCAGCCACTTACCCCAAGGTGCTTTAGTTTGCTCCTTCCTTCTCCTCCTCCAGGAGAGCCTCTCAAAACTCCCTCCTGTTAGCACGCACCCTGTTCGCGAGCACCCGGTCGCAAAGCTGTGTTCAATCTTGTCTTGTCTTCTAGGGCAGTGGTTTTCAACTAATGTGCCATGACACAGTGAGAACTATCCACGTGTGCCAATGAATTTCATCAATTTCCTCTCACTGTGGCTCTTTTCCCACTGCCGGGGAAAATTGACAAAGCCATGCCTGCTGGGGTTCAAGCAGCAAGACTGCCTGAGTCCCAGCTGCCATGGAGTTCATCAGTTTCCCCTCACAGTGGCTCTGGCAGTGGGGGAGGGAAGTTGGGAAGGAGCCTGTTGGAGATGATTTAAATGCTGCAATCCAGCTCCAACAGGCTGGCAAGGTTGGGAACTTGCTTTCTGGAGAAACCTCCTTCCCCACCCCACAAGTAATCGACTAACTGTTGAAAAAGTCCCGTTTGATCCTTGTTTAGCTGCTTGTATGCATATTGTGTGTCAAACTTTTGTAGCAAGACCATAACCACAGTAAATGTAAGTAAATGTGGTATTTATGAGTAATCAACTCAGCTGAAAAAAGTGGGGTGCCATGGAATCATTGTCTCATTGAAGTGTGGAAGTGTACCGTGTTACTGGAAAGGTTGGGAACCACTGTTCTATAGTTAAGCTTCACAACTCCACCAGCCACTGGCAACCTGAGCATTCTTTCTAGGCCACACAGGTCCTGCTGTCTCTCCATGGGGTAGCAGTAGGCACACGCCAAACCCCAAACTGAGCAGCTCCCTGGAGTGTTGAGTGTCTGATCCACTGGACAAGGAGTGTTCACAGATGCACTGCTTCCATAGAAACAGTATACCACAGTTTACTACTACCACCTCAGATAACCAGTCAACTTTACACAGAGCACTTAGGTTTGCTTAATACAGGTTTATTTAAATAAGCATGGAGATACACGTCATAGCAAGTAGAAGTATTGGAAACAAATGGTTAAATATATTAAAAAAAATCATAACATGCATTCTAGAGTCTACATGTAATGAACAACATATTGTCATGTCAGATAAAGTATTCCCTTCTGGTGCATTACAAATAACCAGGCTGTTAGTTTGCCTTCTGAGTGAAATGTAAAATCTGTTCCCATCCACCTTTTTTATGCAGATATAGGCTGCTGTCTCTTATCCCAGCAGATCCCCTCTTCAGAGATCTATCTTGGGGTTCCTTTTTCTTTCATTGTCTCATGGGACTGGAAGGGATCTCAGCGGGGGTTATCAATTCCAGTCCCGTACATTTATGGCAGGACCAAAGGCCATCTATCATCCCTAATGGTGTTTTTTCTCAATTGCTCTTAAACTCCAATGATGGAGATGCCACAACCTCCCCAGGTAATTTATTCCAGTGGTTTTTTTTTCTTTTTTTTTTTTTTTTAAATACTGTCCAACCTAATCCTCCTTTGCTGAAATTTAAGCCCATTGCTTCTTGTTCCATCCTCAGAGGTTAAGAACAATTTTCCTGCCTTTTCCTTCTGACAACCTTTTAGATACTAGAAAGCTGTTATGTCCCTTCCCAGGCTTCTTTTTAAACTAAACAAACCCAATTCTTTTAATCATCCCTCATAGAAAAACTTTAGCATGAATATGGAGACAGAGAGAGAGCCTTGTTAATCTGTAGTCTATCAAAACAAAAAAAGCAGTCCAGTAGCACTTTAAAGACTAACAAAATAATTTATTCGGTGATGAGCTTTCGTGGGACAGACTCACTTCTTCAGATAATAACCATACAAGAACAGACTCAATATATAAAGCACAGAGGTCCAAATATTGTTATCAAGGTAAATGATGGTTCTTGTTTGCACCACACGCTTGTTGTGTGTGCAGGATGGAAGCTAGAAGCGTGTAGCCAAGTATAGCAGTCAGTGGGTTTCCGGTAGTGTGTGGTGCAAGCAAGATCCATCGTTTACAGTCAAGCCCTTAGGAACAATCGCGTCTGCTCTGATCCTACTGACAGAGACCAAAAACTACAAGATCTCTACCAAACATTCATAAACTTGAATTACCCACTGGGAGAAATAAAAAAAACAAATTGACAGGGCCAGACGAATACCCAGAAATCAACTACTCCAAGATAGGCCCAAAAAAGTAAAGAACAAAACACCACTGGTCATTGCCTATAGCCTCCAACTCAAACCACTGCAATGCATCATCAAAGACCAACAACCTGTCCTCAGTCAGGATGCCACACTCCAGAAGGCCCTAGGTGACAGGCCTGTTCTCTCAAATAGACAACCTTAAGTAAGAGGCTGTCTGAGTGTGTGTTGTGCTTGGGGCTTTCTGGCTGTGGCTATAGTGTTTTTCTACGGTGTGGTGTGGTGTGGTGTGGTTTTTATTTCCCCCCGCCACTCCCCCCGCCCCAACGGAGGGAGGATAGACGGGCTGGCAGCTGGAAACTGTTGGCTTCTAAATGAGCTTGATATCTCAAAGCCTCTTGCTGATTGGCTGAGCCTCAGAAAGGGGAGGGGCTTGGAGGCAGTTCAGGGCTTAATAAAGCAGTATCCAAGCAAACAGGTGAGCTTGCAAACAGGGAATTTAGAGAGCGAGTGAAAGGGGTCAGGGTCCTTTGCCTTTCTTTTAAATCCCTGTCCTAGGATGGCAGGCATGGAGAGTGACAGGTCTGCTGTTGTTACCTGCTTGGGATGTGCCATGTTTGTCTTCCTCCCCGAAGAAAGAAGGGATTTCATCTGCACTAAGTGCAAGCTGGTCTCCATTTTAGAAGAAAAAATTAGAGAACTGGAGGCTCAAGTATCAACCCTACGCTCAATCAGGGAGGATGAAGATTTCCTTGACAGAAGGGAGCGTTTAATGTTGCAAGCATGGCAGGTGGAAGAACCAGGGAGGGTGGTAAGGGATGAAGCAGAGAACTGGCAGCATGTAACTTCTAGAAGAAAAAGAAAGCCAGTACACAAGTCCCCCATCGATATAGAGATAAGTAATCGCTTTCAGGCTCTCTCCATCGGTTCTGCGGTGTGAATGCTTTGGAAGGAGCCTCACAGGGACAAAATCGGAAGGGAACTGCTTCTACTGCAAGACATGGGATGTGTAGCCCTAAGGATGGGGATTCAATGACTACCACCCCCACAAGAAAAAGACGGTGATTGTGGTTGGGGACTCCCTCCTAAGAGGAACTGTGAACCATCCATCCGCTGGCCAGGCCTGGAATCTCGTGGGGTGTGCTGTTTACCAGGAGCTTGAATTCAGGATGTGACTGAGAGCCTTGCAAAACTGCTCAAGCCTTCAGAATACAACCCCTTCCTACTTCTGCATCTGGGAATAAGGGGACTTCGAAGTAGGCGGGGTCCTTTCAAAAAGGAGCCCCGTTGGGACGAGCTGTGCGGCAGCGAGGTATGTCAATTTCAAAGTGCCGCGGCCGCCTGCATATTAATGAAGCGCTGAATATGCATTTCAGTGCTTCATTAGTAAACTTCGAAATGGCCATTTGTGTGGCCATTTCGAAGTTTGGGGCTAGTGTAGACTCGGCCCTGGAGTACTGTGTCCAGTTCTAGGCCCCCAATTATAGGAAGGATGTGGACACACTGGAGAGGGTCCAGTGGAGGGCGTCCAAAATAATTAGGGGGCTGGAGCATATGACCTGTGAAGAAAGGTTGAGGGAAGTGGGTCTTTTTAGTCTGCAGAAGAGAAGACTGAGGGGGAATTGATAACAGCCTTCACCTTACTGAAAGGAGGTTGCAAAGAAGCTGGAGGGAGGCTGTTCACAGTGGTCATGGATGGCAGAACACAGACCAATGGTCTCAAGTTGTGGTTGGGAAGCTCCAGGTTGAACATTAGGAAAAACTTTTTTACTAGGAGGGTGGTGAAGCATTGGAATGGTCTACCCAGGGAAGTAGTGGAGTCTCCATCCCTGGAGGTCTTTAAGTCTCAGCTCGACAAAGCCCTGGCAGGACTGATCTGATGGGTTTGGTCCTGCCTCGGGCAGGGGACTGGACTTGATGGCTTTTTTAGGTATCTTCCAGCTCTATTGTCCTATGATTCTATGAATCTCCCAACCTTGTGAGGATTCTTACTAGCAGCCACAGGCTATACCACAATAATACCAATCCTGGAACTTTTCTTTGCAACAAGCCCCGTTGCCAGCTTTGTCCACATATCTATTCTGGAGATACCGTCACTGGACCTAACCATGTTACTCACAAAATCACAGGCACATTCTCCTGTTCCTCAGCTAATATCATATATGCCATCATGTGCCAATAGTGCCCACACACCATGCATATCGGACAGACTCTTGAACAAAGAATGAATGGACACAAAACAGATGTCAAAAAAACTCCTAATTCACAAACCTGTCAGCCAGCACTTTAATGGAGTGGGCCATTCTGTTAATGACCTGAAAAGTCTGTGATTTACTGAAAAGGAACTTAACAAGCATTTACAGAGGGAATGCTCAGACTTATATTCAAATTCAACACATTAACACATGGCTGGAACTGGGACAGCAGTTGCCTGGCTCTTTATAAGGTCTCTCTTACATTGTTTTATGTAACTCTTAACTTCCCTACTCACCTCCTGCTGCCCCTCTGCTCTTCTGATTTGTCAACCTTGATAACAATTTTTGGACCTCTGTGCTTTATATATTGAGTCTGTTCTGGTATGGCTATGATCTGAAGAAGTGAGTCTGTCCCATGAAAGCTCATCGCTGAATAAATTATTTTGTTAGTCTTTAAAGTGCTTCTTGACTGTTTTTTGATAGCATGACTACGGTTTGTTTGCTTGTTCAAGTGATTTACATAAAGTTTTAGAATTTATTTGCAGGGAGTCTTAGCATTAATGCCAGATGTTTTGATACCTGGTAGAGTTGTAGCTAGTAAATATTATATTAATATTTTCAAGGAGAATGTGACTATTTCTAGTTAACTTTTAGATATTTTTTAGATTTAGTGAGGGAGCAGTATGATTCCTCAGAGCTCCAGTATGAGGAAGGAGAAAATCCAGTTGAGTGTCTTTGGGTTAAGCTCAGAGGTGGAAGTAACAGAGGTGATGTTGTAGTGGGTGTCTGTTACAGGCCGCCAGAACAGGGAGATGAGATAGATGAGGCTTTCTTCAGGCACCTACGTGAAGCGTCCAAATCACAGGCCCTGGTTCTCATGGGAGACTTGAATCATCCGGACATTTGTTGGGAGACCAATACATCAGCACACAGACAGTCCAGGAAGTTTTTGGAGAATATTGGGGATACTTTCTTGGTACAACTGCTGAAGGAACCGGCCAGGGGCCGTGCGCAACTTGAGCTGCTGCTCACAAACAGGAAAGAACTAGTAGAAGAAATACAAGTGGGAGGGAACCTGGGCTGCAGCGACCATGAGATCGCAGATTTCATGATCCGGCCAAAAGGAAGAAAGGTGAGCAGTAACATACAGACCCTTGATTTCAGAAGAGCAGACTTTGACTCCCTGAGAGAATGGATGAGCAGGATCCCTTGGGAAACAAAGATGAAGGGGAAAAGAGTTGAAGAGAACTGGAAGGATTTTAAAGAAGCCTTACTGAAGGCACAGGAACAAACCATACCACTGCATAGTAAGAAATGGAAACATGGTAGGCAACCAGCTTGGCTTAACAGGGAAATCCTCAGTCAGCTTAAATTCAAAAAGGATGCATACAAGAAATGGAAACATGGACAGTTGACTAAGGAGGAGTATAAACATATGGCTGGAGAATGCTGGACAGTAATCAGGAAAGCGAAAGCACAATTGGAACTGCAGCTGGCAAGGGATGTGAAGAGAAACAAGAAGGGTTTCTACAGGCATGTGAACAATAAACAGGTTTATCAGAGAAGGTGTGGGGCCATTGCTGGATGAGGGAGGTAACCTAGTGACAGATGATGCAGGAGAAGATGAAGTATTCAACGACTTTGTCCGTGAAGACTGAGGCAAAAAAGCAACTTCCACGTGATGGTCCTAGAGGATGCAGTATGGGAAGGTAGAGGGCAGCCATCTGTGGGGAAGGAACAAGTTCTGAGCTATCTAGAAAAACTAGATGTGCACAAGTCCATGGGTCTGGATTGAATGCACCCCAGGGTACTGAGAGAATTGGCAGAGGTCATTGCTGAACCTTTGGCCATTATCCTTGAAGACTCTTGGAGATCGGGGGAGATACCAAATGACTGGAAGAAGGCAAATGTAGTGCCCATCTTTAAAAGAGGAAAGAAGGACAATCCAGGAAACTATAGACCCGTCAGCCTTACCTCAATCCCTGGGAAAATAATGGAGGGAATCCTCCAGGAATATGTTTTGGAGCACTTGGAAGAGGCGAAAGTGATCAAAAGTAGCCAACATGGATTCACCAGGGGCAAGTCCTGCCTTACCAATCTTCTTAGCTTCTATGTCGACGTAACAAGCTCTATGGACATGGGGAAGTCAGTGGATGTGATATACCTTGACTTCAGCAAGGCTTTTGATACGGTCTCCCACAACATTCTTGTCCATAAGTTAAGGAATATGGATTGGATCTTTGGACTATAAGATGGATAGAAAGTTGGCTTGACAGTCGGGCCCAACGGGTAGTGGTCAGTGGCTCAATATCTGGACGGCGGTCTGTTTCAAGCGGAGTGCCGCAAGGCTCGGTTCTGGGGCAAGTGTTATTCAACATCTTTGTTAATGACCTGGATGAGGGACTGGATTGCACCCTCAGCAAGTTTGCGGATGACACAAAACTAGGGGGAGAGGTAGATATGTTGAAGGGTAGAGAGAGAATCCAGAGTGACCTGGATAAATTGGAGGACTGGGCCAAAAGAAATATGATGCGGTTCAATAAGGAGAAGTGTAGAGTCCTGCACCTGGGGCGGAAGAATCCCAAGCATTGTTACGGGCTGGGGACCGACTGGCTCAGCAGCAGTACAATGGAAAGGGACCTACGGGTTATGGTGGATGAAAGGCTGGATATGAGTAAACACTGTGCCCTTGTAGCCAAGAAGGCTAACAGCATACTAGGGTGCATTAGGAGGAGCATTTTGAGCAGATCTAGAGAAGCAGTTATTCCCCTCTATTTGTCACTGGTGAGGCCACGTCTGGAATATTGTGTCCAGTTGTGGGGCCCCCAGTATAAAAAGGATGTGGATTTGCTGGAGCAGGTTCAGAGAAGGGCAACAAAAATGATTAAGGGTCTGGAGCACAAGACCTATGAGGATAGGCTGAGGGATTTGGGCTAGTTTAGTTTACAGAAGAGAAGACTTAGAGATGATTTAATAGCAGCCTTCAACTTCCTGAAGGGGAGCTCTAAAGAGGAGGGTGAGAAACTGTTCTCAGTGGTGTCAGATGGCAGAACAAGGGGTAATGGTCAGAAGTTGAAGAGGGAAAGGTGTAGGTTAGATATTAGGAAAAACTTCTTCACCAGGCGGGTGGTGAAGCATTGGAATGTGTTGCCTAGAGAGGTGGTGGATTCTCATCCCTTGAGGTTTTTGAGTCCCAGCTGGACAAGGTCCAGGCTGGGATGACTTAGTGAGGGTTGGTCCTGCTTGAAGCAGGGGGCTGGACTAGATGACCTCCTGAGGTCCCTTCCAGCCCTGTGATTCTTTTTAACATGAAAGCTGAGCTTAGTAGTAGGCATCCTTCAGTCTGCATAGACTATGGATTGCGCCCTTTAAAGTTTCAATTGAGGACTTCATTTACAGCGTCTATTGTGACTATAAAGACCCACACGAGAGTGACAGTCCTTGCTGCATCTCTTGCAGATGTGGTGGGTGTCTGGCAAGTCCTTATTGTGCTTTCTGTGCGCTCGTTTCTCCTCTGCTAGCTGTCTGATCTTCAACTCGCCCTTCTGAAGGCCCTTGTGTAACCCCTGCCTCCATCTGCTGCGGTCGTCTGCTAGTTCTTCCCAGTTGTCCAGCTCGACGTCTACCTCTCTGAGATCTCTCTTGCAGACATCTTTGTAACGCAACTGGTGGCGTCCGGGAGGTCTTTTGCCAGAGGCTAGCTCACCATACAGGATGTCTTTCGGAATCCTTCCATCATTCATCCTGTGGACGTGGCCAAGCCAGCGGAGTCAACGCTGCCTGAGGAGGGTGTGCATGGTTGGGATTCCAGCTTGCTCGAGGACGTCAGTGTTGGTAACTCTGTCCCTCCATGATATTCCAAGGATGCGCCTGAGGCAGCGCAAGTGGAAGACGTTCAGCCTCTTTTCCTGGCGGGCATACAGGGTCCAATTCTCACTGCCATAAAGGAGGGTGCTGAGGATGCAGGCTCTGTACACTTGCATTTTGGTGTGAGTGTACAGCTTGTTGTTATTCCACACTCTCTTGCTGAGTCTGCACAGAGTTGTGCCCACTTTTCTGATCCTCCTATTTAGCTCAGCGTCCAACGACAGGGTGTCAGTGATGGTGGACCCTAGGTAAACGAACTTGTGGACGACCTCTAACGTATAGTTGTCAATGCTGATTGATGGGGATTCAGCAACATCCTGACCAAGTACGTTTGTCTTCTTTAGGCTGATGGTAAGCCCAAAGTCCTTGCACGCTTTGGAGAACCGATCCAGCAGTTTTTGAAGCTGGTCTTCTGTGTGAGACACTACAGCATCATCATCTGCGAACAGCATGTCTCTGATGAGGACTTCTCGCACCTTAGACTTAGCTTTCAGCCTTGCAAGGTTAAACAGTTTCCCATCAGATCTTGTGTGCAGCAAGATGCCCTCTGTTGAAGATCCAAAGGCATGCTTCAGGAGGAGTGCGAAGAAGATCCCGAACAATGTCGGAGCAAACACGCATCCTTGTTTGACGCCGCTCCTGATTCTGAAAGCATCCGATAATGCGCCGTCATATTGGATGGTTCCTCTCATGTTTTTGTGGAATGACTGGATCATCTTGAGTAACCGTGGAGGACAGCCTATCTTGTGGAGCAGTTTGAACAGACCATCCCTGCTTACCAAGTCAGAGGCCTTGGTCATGTCGATGAAGGCTATGTAGAGTGGTTTTCTCTGCTCCCTGCACTTCTCCTGCAGCTGCCTTAGAGAGAAGACCATGTCAGGTATGTGTGGATAATATGCATGCAAAAGCATTAGTTCTGTGAACTGCAAAAGTCTGTGGTATTCTAGTATTATTTTGCCAGATGCTTCATTTTTTTGTGAGCAGCTTTAGTGGTGGAGATTCGGAAGATTTAATTGTCTGTGGGAGTAGGTTGCATAGTAACAGAGACTTCAGCGTGTTAGTCTGTATTCTAACAAAACAAAACAGCAGTCATGTATCACTTCAAAGACTAATGAAATCATATAATAATAAAAAATATAATAAATATATTTTGTTAGTCTTTAAAGTGCTACGTGTCTGTTGTTTTGCTTTATGGAAGTAGGTTAAATTGGGGTTATGGTGCATATTTTTATGCGTTACTTAATGGCCATGACTTTGATTTATTTAAATAGCTTTGTTCTATATGCTCTACTTTGGAGTGTGTAGTAGTTGAGCTGTTAGAAAGTCTAATAAAATACACATACTCCAAGGGTAGTGTTAATTTTCTTTTTATTTGCTTTCATATTTAACATCTTAAGCATTGCACCGTGTTAATTATCCCTTATTTCAATATTTTTCTTGTTCTGTACTTATGAACGATTTTAAAATATATATTTATATAGTAAACTTTCATATCCAGTGGTCTATTATCCAGAACTCTCAAATAACCAGCATTTTAATCATAAATAAATTTGTTACTTTTTCCTTATACAGTAAACTGAAGGTAAATACAAATAAATACGGGAAATTCAGCATACACTTACACAGCGAACAATATTACTGTTGCTCGTAAATAAAGTATGCTGCATATGTTTTTGTTTGTTAATATCTAATCTTGTTTTCCTGTAATGTTATGTATTCCTTGGTATACCTCTGTGTTATCCGGAGTAATTGAATATCCAGCAACCTCCCAGTCCCAGGGCTACAGATATGAAAGAATTTACTGCAGTTAGATGTTTTATTTGTTTATGTTGGAGGTACAGCTGCACACACCACCTCAGTATTTGTGTTGCACATAAGAGGTTTCAACCCAAAAGCAAATCTGACCTGCCCGAGGATGTTAAAGGGAACACTCTCATAAGTCATGTTTTCTAGACCTTTAAATTTTAATTGTTTTTGTTGCTCTCTCTGGACCTCTTCAGATTTGTTCACCTCTTTTCTGAAATGTAGTATCCAGAACTGGACACTATACTTCCATTGAGACCTAATCAGCATAGAGTGGAGCAGAAGAGTCACTTTTCATTTCTTATATGCAGCCAAGAATGATGTTTGCCTTAAAAAAAAAAGTGTCACACTGCTGGCTCATGTTTAGCTTTGTGATCTATTATGACCCCAGATCTCTTTCTGCAGTACTCGTTCCTAGACAGTCATTTCCCATTTTGTACTGTCAACTCCTAGTTTGCTAAAGTCTGCCTTCTTGAAATCCATTGTCTTTATTTTGCTGTTCTCCCCCATCATTCCTTTGAATCATGAGCTCTATCATTTCATAATCACTTCCTCCAAGGTTCCTTCCAATTTCAAATTCTCAGCTATTTTGTCCATATATGTTTAACTTAAATTTAGAACAGCTTTCTCCCAGTGGCTTTCTCCATCTTCTGAAATAAATAAATGTCCGTCCTCAATACATTCCAAGAATTGGTTGGATAATCTGTGCCCTGTTGTGTTATTTTTCCAACGGGTTTCTTCATAGTTGATGTCCCCCATACTAACAAGAGTGTGCTGTGTATGATTGTGTTTTAAAAAAAAAAAAATTCATTCACCTCTCCTTCTTCCTGGTTCAGTACTCTGTAGTAGACCACTTTTTTACCCTTCTCCATGGACTCTCAATAAGTCTGTCTCCTATGTCTATATCAACCTCCATCCAACTGTGTGCATGTTTAATATATAAAGCAAGAACATCTTCCTTTTTCCCTGCCTGTCCTTCCTGAGCAATCTGTACCCTTCTGTACCAATATTCCAGTTATGTGTATTATCCCACCAAGTCTCTGTAATCATTACTGTATCAAAGTTGTGTTTATTTACTAGTATTATGAGTTTTCTTCTTATTTCCCATACTTCTCACATTATAATATAGATAGCTGACATACTGTTTTGATTTTTTAAGTCTTCAGGCCCCCACGTTGCCCTGATAATTAATGTAGCCTGTGTTCATATTTGTCCATTCTGTATGTTAATTGTTAGCCATGCAGCACACTTTGACACAGTTGCATGAGAAGCTTTACCTCAACAAGATTGGAGTCTAATATTTTATATCTCCCTCAAACTGCTTCCCATATGAACAGCTTGCAATGATTGATAACCCACAGGCAGCTGGCTCTTGGTCGAGACCTTGTATGTCATACTTTTGTGAACTGTTATGAAGATATCAGATCCTAGTGATTTGTGCAAAACCTATGCATCCTTGTGTTTCTGCGTATTGTTGCCTAGAAATCACTGGGTCACACTTAGTTTGGGATGATCTGAATTCTCCATAACTTGGTCTTTAAATCAGGATTGGATAATTTATTAAAAGATAATCTGTACCTCAGAAAGATGATTAACTTGCTTTAGAAATCATTGTATGAGGTTTCTTGCCCAGTACAATGCAAGAAGTCAAACCATTTGATCATAATCTTTTTTTAGCCTTAAAAAAGAGTACAAATTTTGCACAAATTTATAGCATGAATGTATATAAGAATCCCCCAGTTAGGCCATACTCCAGAAATGCATTCAAAAATCATTGATTCAGGCCTCAGAAAATTGCAAATTAGCTTTACAAGAAATAAGAATCTGGACAAATATATTGGTTAATCTAATCTGATTTTTTATTTTTAAGCCTATAGATTGTACAAAGCTCATATTTTCAAGCTTTTTCTCAATAATCACAAGGACTACAAATTTAATTTTCTTTTTAATGAAATCTTTAAATGAAATCCCAAAGATCATAAGACTTGTGATCAAATTGCAATATTCTACGCAGTACAACATATTCCATACTTCAAATATTTGTTCTCTTTCCCAGACTTCTGCACAGATTGAACAAGTTGTGAGGGATATATATGTAAGCTCTCCTGTCCATAGCTATAATAATTAACTTTGAGAGCAACTACCATTACACAGTGAAGGGCCAAACAAACATCACATATTCAGGAAAAAATTAAAGTAATTCAGTAATTCTGTGCTTTTTAAGACACTGGAATCCAAAACAGTAGTTTTAAATGGACTCTTCAAAGTGATTTGTTTATTGCAAAATATGCAGTTTCTTCAGATTACTGTGTTTTGTTCCTGACAGTTGTCTATATGTAATGATTTTCTTCTGAACTTAGAGCTCTCTTTGACTACGACAAAACTAAAGACAGTGGCCTTCCCAGTCAGGGACTGAACTTTAAATTTGGCGACATTCTCCATGTCATCAATGCTTCGGATGATGAGTGGTGGCAGGCCCGGCAGGTGACACCAGATGGAGAAAGTGATGAAACTGGAGTGATTCCAAGCAAACGGAGGTATATTTTCATGGTGTTTGTTCACTCTGAGATATTTGACTTTGAAGTACTGGTAACATTCATTCCCAAATTGAGTTGTGTGTCCTCTGTTTAATTGAACTGCAGCAGGTCAACCAAAGTGTTTTTATGAGAAACTGGAACAGTATGCCAGTCAACACTATGCAAGGTTATTACATTATATTAAGAAACATTTGCACCTTAGGGGTTAGAGCACATGACTGAAGACAGGAGACCTAGATCCCATTCACATCTCTCACTTTGGGAATGTCACTTTAACATCTTTGTGCCTCCATTAAAAAGGAGTTTTTACTCATGCTTCATTTGCCTTAACTGCTTTGACATCTACACATTAAGAAGTGAAAGGTAATACTGTTGTTGGTCATGACCCCAGATTTAAATGAGTAAGAAGTTTTCAGTTTAACAGAAGTTTTGATCCTTTATTTTGTGCAAAGCTCAATAAAATGACCGACAAAATAAAACCTATATGCTAAACTTGGTGTAACATTTTCATTTTTCATGGTGGTTTGATGAAAACTGGGATAATAAAGAAAATGTAGTAATTCTTAAATTGCCCTTTTTCAGAGTTTTTTTATGGGTTTTGTTGTGAGTTGGAGTTGGAGTGGAGAAGACATCCATTGCAAGATAGCCATCTCTCTGGTATCTGTGCATCACCTAACATATTGCTCCTTGTTTGCTGAATAATCCAGTATACTTTATATTAAAGGTGTTTATCAGTGACATGCGTTTTAACACTTTTCAATAACAAAAATAAAAATCATGCTGAACCCACTGTATTTAGCAATGATGATACAACACATACACTTCATGAGGAAGAAATGTGTGGAGGAAAGTTCACTCAAATGGGAAACAGACATTCATGAAGTAAAAAATCTCTTACCGTGGCAGTGGGGTATTTTGTCCATGCATTTTATTAATCATATTTCCCAAAACCATGAAACCCAACCCTAGAAAGCAATTTTGTTGCCCCATTTAGAGGAGACACATAGAATTACTGCAAGCATAGTCAGGCTTAGAACCTAAAGGTGAAGGTTCTGTCCATTTTATAGTCAATGGAAAAATTCCCAGAGGGACCTATATGACCAGAATGTCTCTCAGGGTGTCTGACATGATAGATTCAAATCTCTCTTAGGCCAGACTGCTTTTCAGATTATCCTGTTTCTGACCACTAACCCAAAATCTTCTCCCAGAGCTAAGTCTAGAAACCAGGTTTCATGCCCTACAGCAGGGATGTGCAAATGGTGGGGAGGGGTGAAATTTCAAAAGAGGGGACACAGCAATGCACTGCTTTTTGTTTTAATTAACACAAAAGTGCAATTATGTTGATCTTCTCTTTTGTTCCCACTAAAAAATTACCTGGAAAGGCTGGAAAAGTTGGGTAGATGGGCTCTTTAAACAGCAGGGAGTCAGTTTTTGTGGTTTTTTCCGCCCCAGGCTGGAGCATGGATCAGGCTTTTGAAAAACAGCAAGATAAAGAACTTCTTGGCACTGCTGGAGGTGGGAAGGCTCTTTAAACAGGATGAATGTCTGTTGGTTTGGATTTTATTAGACAGCTTGGGGGGCCCTGGCTAATTGCAGGGATGAAAAGCGGAGGCAGCGTAAAAAGTTTCCTCATCCCTGCTCTGTAGTATGCAATGTGATTCTGTGAATGTTGCCTCCCAAGCAGTTGTCACCCAGTGGAAAGGTGTGTATCATGTCCTTCCTCTGATGGCTGAACTAAATATAAACTAGCAATTATTCGTATAGTTCAGGAACTAGAGACCAGAACGGGGAATATCAAGGTCCACAGATCAGACTTTGCTAATGATTCATGCTTAGGGTCTCATGGTTGTGGGTGACATTTTTTTCAGATTTTTCTAATTTAAAACAACTGGTTTATTTAATTCCCACTCAGAGAACATTCTGTAGCCCAAATTTGTAATTAAACAATTATTACAATCTGTAAATAATGGCCTGTCACCCAAAATACAGGTGCAAAACACATTTGACATTTGTGTGAGTAAAAAGAATAGCAAACATTTTTATAATCAGTGCTAACATAGATTTTTGGAAGAGGTATTAAATCCAAATCTTCAGGCTTTAAGACGACATTTAACTAAATGATTTAGAAAATCCAATACAGGTGCTCAATTATTTCACATTTGCCTAAAATGAGATTTCTTACTCCCATCTGGTACTTGTACTGATAGAGGCAGGATAGTGGATAGATGAACCTTGGTTCTGATACAGTATAGCTAATCATTGGAACAACTACAATCCTGACAAAACAAAAAAGCAGTCATGTTGCACTTTGAAGACTAACAAAATAATTTATTAGGCGATAGTGAATAAATTATTTTGTTAGTCTTTAAAGTGCTACATGACTGCTTTTTTTTGTTTTGTGAAGATACAGACTAACAAGGCTACTTCTCTGTGAGTACAATCCTGAGTTAGTCCAGGGAAATTACAGGAATACCTAGATATGGGCATCAAAAGTGAAGGAAGGAAGTACCATCTTAGCACAGCTGCTGCTTTCCTTCATTTAGCTCTGCCTAGACAGAGTGTCCTATGGATTTACTGTGGTTTAACCTAAAAAATAAGAGCAAAGTTGTGGCCTTATACCCAAAAGATTTTAATGTATACTTATTTGATCCCTGCCATTCAGGTTTATAGTTTGAGAATAACAGTTGTTTTTTCTCATATTGCCCTGTGGAGACCAACAATGTGTGTATGCATACCTCGTCCCATCACACTGCAACAGGTTATTACAATATGAAATATTGTAATATGGGCATCTGATGAAGTGAGTCTGTGCTCACGAAAGCTCATGCTCAAAACTTTTCTGTTATTCTAGAAGGTGCCACAGGACCCTTCGTTGCTGTTACAGATCCAGACTAACACAGCTACCCCTCCGATACAATATGAAAGTTATGGTATTTTATAGCATTAATAATTGCTTTATACGAATCATTTTGTGAAAGCAACATTTTTACCTTTTGCATTTTTCTTGCAGAGTTGAGAAGAAAGAAAGAGCCCGCTTAAAGACAGTGAAATTTAATTCCAAAATGAGAGGAGATAAAGGGGTGAGTTTATGAAAAGTTAATTACATTTTTAATTAACTCAAGTGGTAACATGTTTGAGTGGCTTATGTATGTGGATTTAACTTTAATATCAAAAGTTAAAAATTTAAAATATCGTAGACAAAAACAGTTTATTCTCAAAATTATAATTTAACAAATGGGAATTTTATAAGCAAATCAGATTAAGTTTTGCCATGGTGTTCCTATGTGTGTCTGAAAAACTAGGTTAAGAGTGAATGTTACTAACAATATACAGAGAGATTGATAAATAGTCCTATGTGGTGATAGATGAATTTAAAAAAAATAGTGCTCTATACTTGTACCTCTGTAAATCTGTCATACCTTGGGAAACATACCCGTGGGATCTGAGTGGGAGACGGACGGAGGTAGGGTCCTTCCTGTTTCCCACCCTGGTTGTCCCCCACCCAGAACCACCCCATCTACTAACCATACCTCCAGGCTGCAGCTGCAGAAATACCACCTGGAGCACTGGGACAGGCAGTCCTACGGTCACACAGCCTGCCTAGAGCTCACATATGCACCACGGCAGTGAGCATGCTGCCCAGATGCTGGGGGAGCTGAGGCTATGGGGGAAGAGGGACGGAAAAGAACAGGCTTAAGGGTAGGCTCCCTGGATTAGCGCTCAGAGACCAGATAGAAGTCTCTGGCAGGTCTAAAGTAGCCAGCAGGACATAGTTTTCCTGTCTCTGGTCTAGACCAGGGGTTCCCAAACTTTACATTAGTGTGGACCCCCAGTCACCCCCCTAAAACTGTTCATGGACCACTCAAGCACACCCCAAACCATTTGTGGACCCCTATCAAAGCCAGTTCTAGGCATGATGTACACTTCATTAAAGGAAAAGGGAAACTACAACACAGATTTTCAGACAGCAGTTAATAATGTTATTGGAAGATATTTAATTTAAAAATAATTGATTGTAAGTTTGCAATTTATTTAAAACTTCTTTTCTGTGATCATTTTTGTTTTGTTCACGCACCCCCTACAATACCTTCATGAACCCCCAGGGGTCCAGGGACTCCAGGGTGGGAACCACTGATCTAAACTATCCCTTACAGTAACAGAGAGGAAGCCGTGCTAGTCTATACACCATCAAAATAAAAAGCAGTCAAGTAGCACTTTAACGACTAGCAAAATAGTTTATTAGGTGAGCTTTCGTGGGACAGACCCACTTCTTCAGACCATAGCCAGACCAGAACAGACTCAATATTTAAGGCACAGAGAACCAAAAACAGTAAGCAAGGAGGACAAATCAGAAAAAGATAATCAAGGTGAGCAAATCAGAGAATGGAGGGGTAGGGGGGAAGGTCAAGAATTAGATTGAGCCAAGTATGGCTCAATCTAATACTTTTTCTGATTTGTCCTCCTTGCTTACTGTTTTTGGCCGTGACCCACTCAAACACAGGGGTTAGGGTCTAGTTGAGATTTCTATTTGCATTGTAAGTTCAGTGTATGATACTTAACTGACATCAATTGTTTCGGCATTATCTGTGTAGTGAGGGCAAAAGTCAAAAAACTCTTTTTTCCTATACTTTTCTATCCTCTGTCTTCTCAGTTTGCAATACAGTCTGGGACCCTGTGTTATTTTCAGGGATTATGTGCAATGATGGGAGGTGGGATGCACAGTGGATGCCAGTTGAGAACACAGTCATTACACGGAAGCCTTATGGTGCACTTGAAAGCCAAAGACTCTCCCCAGTACCAATATAATGAACGGGGAAACCAAAAATGCTTTTTCCTATGCTTTTCTATACTCTTTCTTCTCACTTTAAAATACAGTCTGGGACCCTGTAGTATGCCATGATGGGAGGTGGGGGACACAATGAATTGCCAGAGAATACAGTTCCTGTACCCATGTTGGCAATGTAATGTTGGAGAAAACCAAAAATGCTTTTTTCCTAGACTTTTATATCATCTTTCCTCTAACTTTGAGGGTCCCTGCATTATTTCCAGGGATTGGGAGGGGAATGAGGAAAATGCAGTGTGGGAAGATGTCAAGGTCAGTGAGCATATCCAGAATGCTACAGGGATGAGGGGACTGTGAGAGAGCTTCCCACAGTGCACTGCTGCAACAGTCAGTGTTAGCCAGTTTGAGTGTGGTGGCAATGACTTTACTTTGTAAGGAGCATGTGAGAAGTGAGTGTGGTCAAATTCAAACTTATAAATTCCAGAATTACAAAATGGGTATTAATAATTTTGAATTTATCTTGTAGTATGGTCGTAGCCTTTGAGAGGTAGTGGAATCTCCATTCCTAGAGGTCTTTAAGACCCAGCTTGACAAAGGCCTGTCTGGGATGATTTAGTTAGTTAATCCTGCTTTGAGCAGGGTGTTGACTAGATGACCTCCTAAGGTCCCTTCCAGCCTTATGATTGTATGAGTCTATGGTTCTGGAATGGAATTGTTATGAGCAAGCACTTGAAGAAAAACTGGCTACTTATCTTTCATAACTGTTGTACTTCTAAATGTGTTGCTCCTGTCCATTTCATTACCTTCTCTCCTGCCCCTCTGTCAGTATTGCCATCAAGAGTGGCAGGGCTGGTGATACCAACACATGAGCACAGTTCTCAAGGGGCACCAGATACAGCCCTCTAGACACCAGTAAAGCAGAAATCTCCAGCTGTTCATGTGGGCATGGACACACCTAAGATGAAAGGGACATGAGCAACACATCTTGAAAAACAAGTTTATAAAAGTAACCCCTCTATCTCCTATTCAGACTGATCTAACCCAGCCTCTTCAGTCTTCCCTCCCAGATCATATTTTCTAGAATTGTAACAGTTTTTATTGGCTCTTCGCTGGACTTCCTCCAGTTTATCCACATCTTTCCTGAAATACTGCAGTTTTACAATCAGATCAAAACCTTTCAAATAGGGATTGTAACAGATGTTTCCAGATCTTTGACAAGTATCGATATGCTAATAAGTGTATCTAAGTGTATTTTTCAGTTTAAGAACTTACTTAAATTACTCATGTATTAAAATTTTAGCCAAAATGTTTCAGAATTTTTTCGGAATAAGTACACGAGTTATTAAAATCACTTTAAAGATGGAGAGAGCTAATGCGGTAATGTCCAGAGTAGGCTATGCAAAAAATCCCAAAGTTTTCTTTAATTGTGTTTATTTAGTGGGATTTTTATAAATTTACAGAATCAAATTGAAGGGATAAGCTAATAAGAATATGAATACATATACCTGATAAAGAAGGAGTTATCTTTTTGGACCAACTTCTGCTTTCTTTTATTATATAGTTCCTGTCAGCAGATATTGCCTGTCATGAGTCTTTGTAAGATTACTTGATAAACTGTTAGGCATCTCTTCAGCTGAGCAACCACAAAAAAACTTTGCGTAATCAGCAATGCCTGTTTGAATACCTGCTTACTAGATAATGCATGCTATCCCATGTTAAATACTGAAAGTTTTAATTAGTTGTATTAATATTAAAATGCACCTAAACGTGTATGCTTGTTATAGAACATAACATATTTTAGAAGAAACCTAATACCTTTAGTGACTTTCTGATGGTCAAAGTTAGTACTGCCTTGAGAATGACTTGGAACATTGTTTATATTTTTTCAGTTTGTACATGTAGAACTACATGTTGGCTTTTTTTTCCATGCCAACTGAGGATGCAGTAGCTTTTATATATTTTGAATTTACTATAATTTCATAGAATTTAACATTTCACCATGGAAAATTTTACAATGAAAAAATTGTTAATCTTCAAGTTTTCACATATTGTTTGTAACTGACATCCTCAACCTGTGAAAGTCACAAAAGGAACATTCTTAGATATTTAAATATTTGAAGTGATTGTTGTAATTAAATTAGACTTATTTTGCAAAATGTTGTGATACCGTATATATCTTGAGAAGATAATTGCATGTTTTTGTAACTTGTTTACCATAAAATTATAAACAGTTAACTGAAATAACTGTGTATAAATGATAATCTTATATGTTAACTGTAACAGAGTTTGTACACAGTCACTGTGTACTAACAGCACCAAAAATATGCATGAAATACTGAGTGAAGAAAATCTACGCTTGCCATTGATAGAGATCTGCATTTCTTTCTCTGTAATAACATTTCTTGTTCTAAGCACTCACTCTTAGACAGTTCGTGGTCTTTTGCTTCAGTTGAAAATTTTAATGTTTATTTCTCTTTAAAATGTCCATAGTATTTTACTGTTAATTATGTGGAATTTTCCCTGTAAGAAACTGTATGAAGATACCTACCTGCAGTATTTTACATATATGTTATATTATACCACTTAGACAATTTCACCTATTAAGTATAGACAGTTGTTACTTACAGGGTACAATGTAAGGACAAAGTAAATATTGCAAGCCTAAATACAATATTAATGAGAGAAAACATTAAAATGTTCCATTTACAATAAGGAATACTGAGAAAACTGGAGCTTGCATGACTATAATTTTTTCTCGTCCTTTTTTAATATACCCTTATCTCATTTTGCTTTGTGCTGCTTCTGTTTTTAATATTCTTATGTAATCTATCCATAATTTGCAATGGCTTTATAAAATTATGAAATTAATATCTACAACTAATCAATTTTTCTAGCCTTTACAGTATCTTTTTAAAATCTTTTGGCTAATATTTTATTTAAAATCAGTACATTACTATTTATTTTGCAGTGGAACTGACTCTGACCATTATACATGCAGTATACGAAATTATTTTTAAATGGTTTTTAATACAATAAAATTTACTGTAGAGGAAGTCAAATGAAAGATTAGAACAAAGAAGTGGTGCTTTTAACTAATCATCCAAATTAGTTACAATAAATCTTTCTTTTTCATTTGAATTGCACCAAAATTCTTTGTCAGAGCTTTCCATAATGTGTTTTGAAATTGAGACATTTTGTCTGACTTATGCTCCATGGTGTCCTTTGCATTCATACCATAGTTGTATTTGTTATGTGAGATCTCCATATATGAAAATCCATGTTACAGGCTTCTCCATCTTTTCCCCCTGTTCTGTAAAAACAGAGACCGTTCTTGATTGCCTTTCAAAAGCTTTCTGCATAATAATTCTAATTCACTAAATACAATAAGGTGTGTGTGGTTGTAAGAGCTAGGGTTAATTTCAGTTTTAAGAATGATTGATGGACCTCTTTGCTGAAGTAGCTGTGACTTTGTGCAATCAGTGTACGTACGGAAACTCTGGAGGACTATCACCCAGAATCCAACTTATACTGTCTGTAATTCATGAAGACATATGTTTGGTTAGGTTCCAGTTCTTGTGCCCATATGTCAGGATGATACTCACAATTGAATACCAGCTCTGCTAGGTGTTGATGCCAACCACTTAAGGGGGTTTATGAACTTCCTGCTTAATATTCTTCACGCTGTTTGTTTCCCCAGAACACACTCTTCTGTGACAGGCCTTACTGTGCTCCACTGGTGCCACATGCCTTTTTTGCACCTGGTAATATTTAAATAACAAAATGCATTATTTTAACAGCAACAGTGATGACATTCATGGCTCGACCAGCATCTGACATTACTGAACAAGTCTGTGTTAAAGCAGATGGCCAGAAAGACTGTGAACCTCATAGTAGAATGCAAGCTACATGATACACTGCAGGCATTGACTGAATAAATGCCAAGCTTATCATTGCATGTTGAATAGTAACAGAGAGAAAGCCATGCTAGTCTATATACTATCAAAACAAAAAAGCAGTCAAGTAGCACTTTAAATTATTTTGTTAGTCTTTAAAGTGCTACTTGACTGCTTTTTGGTTTTGAAAGCTTACCATTGCTGGATGTGCACTAATGGTAAAAGAAGTACACAGTGAGTCAGAGTCACAGAACTGCCCAATTCCCTATTTGCTGCTATATCTCCTTCCACATAAAGGCAGCGATAGGGGGGAAAAAAAGCAGTTTGTACATGTTTCTTCCCATAAGGCTCACCTTCATCAGGAACTGTATTGTGATTAAGGGAGGATATGGTCAAACTGGATAAAATGTGATGGATAAAGCATGTTGCAGTTACACTGTAGATTCTAGAAGTATAGTAAACTCTTTCATATCCAGCAGCCCAGGGCCCAGGAGGTTGCTGGATATTCAAACATTCTGGATAATAGAGAGGTATACCTAGCAATGCATAATACAAAAGAAAATCAAGATTAGATATTAAGAAACAAACAGAAATGTATGCAGAGTTCTTTGTTTACCAACAACAATAGTATTGTACACTATAAACTTGTACTGTATTTGCTGTATTTATTTACATTTACTTTCACTAAACTGTTCTGATGGAAAATGTAACTAAAATGTACTTATGTTTAAAATGCCAGTTATTTAAGTGTTCTGGACGATAGAATGCTGGATATGAAAGAATTTCCTGTAACTTTAATAGAATCCTTAGAGCATGAACTGAAAACTAGTACTTTGTTTTGAAAAATGGCTTGGTAGAAATGGTACTGTATTGCTTCATGTTTTTGGCACAATTTCCATATCATAGGTTTTTAACTTGAAAGTAAACTCTGTAAACTCAGCCAGTCCATTTTTATCATCATCAGTAACAGAAATTCTGCATACCAGGTACAGCACACAATGACCCTTGTGCAAACTCATTTGCCTTCTTTAGGAATGCCAGCATGAAACTGACTGCTTATTAGACAAGTCATTTAATAATACAGAGACCAGTTTTGCACAGTAAGAAAGTTCCATTTTAGTACAAGTTGAACCTCTCTAATCCAGAACACACTCATCCAGCAACATCCGTAATCCAGCATGATTTTAGTTAGCCGAATGACCACTTACCATGGGTGTGACCAAGTTTCGCATGGTCCCATAAAATTTGTGCACAGCCACCAGTCCTGGCTTTCAGTGTTCTCTGCTGTTGTTTAGCTGTCATTTACCCCTACGTGTCCTTTAAGAGCCCAGTAAGCAGTGGAAGTGTTGGTAATGTGCTAGACTATACTGACCTCCTGTAGTCCAGCAAATTCTCTCTTCTATCGCTGATCAGGTCCCAAGAGTGCTGGATGAGAGAGGTTCAACCTGTATCATCACTTTCCAGTATAGAACTACACTCTAAGCATGAGAGGTTTCCGTCATATTTTCAGCAGCAGACATCACCAATTTTAATTAAATCTATGTTGCCATCTTTCATGAACAGTGTACACAAAGACGTATATTCATCTTATTTGTAAAGAATTAATGACAGTAATAATAACTTTGGCTCAAGAGGAAAAAGAATTGATAAAAAATACCCTCACTTAATCGGGGTAAAGCATCTGATCTGTACACTTTCTTCAGCAACATGAGTTTTAGAATTCCTAATTCTTGCTGAATACCATCCTGAACTTCTCACTCTTTGATTTCTAAAATGTCAGTGCTCCCTGTGACCCATCCCCATCATGCTGTTAACAAGCTGATCAAATGAAACAAATAAGTGTTGTTAATGGACCTTGGCCCTAAGATGTGAACTTTGCCACTGCAGTGTCCACTTCTTGCCATCAATTTTTAAGGTTGATGCAGAACAATTAGGGAAAAGAATTAAGGCCGAGATTTTTTTTAGAAGTGACAATGATTGTTTTAAGTGGGCAGAACTGACATTTTTTGAAGTTACTTTCATCACTGTTTTTCCTGAAAGTAGCTACAGTACCAGTCCTGATGCTGTTGCGGAGGATGAAAGGCTCAGGGAAGGAGAGCAGTCAATGGGAGCAGAGGGAAGCCATCCCATAGTTGGGACCCTCCTTCCAGAGGGTGCTATTGTATCCTCTCGCGCCAAGGATACTTCTCCGGGGGAGAGAGCGCCAGCTGTTAGGAAGAAGCGGGTTTTAGTAGTGGGGGATTCGATCATTAGAAATATAGGTAGTTGGGTTTGTGATGACTGGGAGAACCGTATGGTGACTTGCCTGCCTGGTGCGAAGGTTGCGGATCTCTCGAGGCATCTAGACAGACTTATGGGCAGTGCTGGGGAGGAGCTGGTGGTCGTGGTACGTGTCGGTACCAATGACATAGGGAAGGGTAGAAGACATGTTCTGGAGGCCAAATTTAGGTTACCAGGAAAGAGACTGAAATCCAGAACATTTATGGTGGCATTCTCTGAAATGCTTCCAGTTCCACGCGCAGGGCCAGATAGACAGGCAGAACTTCAGAGTCTCAGTGCATGGATGAGATGATGGTGTAGGGAAGAGGGGTTTAGATTTATTAGGAACTGGGGCCACTTTTGGGGTAGGGGAAGCCTATACAGGAATGATGGGCTCCAACTAAATCAAGGTGGATCCAGACTGCTGGCATTAAACATTAAAAAGGTCGTAGAGCACTTTTTAAACTAAGAGGTGGGGGAAAGCCGATTGGTGCGGGGGAGCACGTGGATCGGACGGAGACTTCTCTTACACGAGGCTCCATAGATAGGGATTCCCTAGAAGTTAGTCAGATAGGGAACGTGGGAAATAATATATGGGCAAGATCAGATGTGAAACAATCACATATAAAAAAATCCAAGGCGTCTGTGAAAGGCGGACATATAAATAGTGGTAGTTTTTTAAAGTGCTTTTACACAAATGGTAGGAGTCTGTCTAATAAGATGGGTGAACTGGAGTACCTCATATCAAAGGAGGAAGTTGACATAATAGGCATCACAGAAACATGGTGGAATGAGGACAATCAGTGGGACACTATCATACCGGGATATAAATTATCTCGGAAAGACAGAACAGGTTGTGCGGGTGGCGGAGTGGTACTATATGTGAAGGATAATATAGAATCAAATGAAGCAAAAATCCTAAAGGAATCAAAATGTTCCATAGAATCATTATGGATAACAATTCATTCCTCTAATATGAATATGGCATTAGGAATATATTACCTACCACCTAACCAGGACAGTGATAGTGATGCTGAAATGTTAAGGGAGATTAGAGAGGCTATCACAATAAAAAACATAGCAATAATAGGAGATTTCAGTTATCCCCATATTGATTGGGTACATGTCACCTCAGGACAGGATTCAGAGATTAAATTTCTTGATGCCTTAAATGACTGCTTCTTGGAGCAGCTAGTACAGGAACCCACAAGGGGGGAGTCAATTCTCGATCTAGTCCTGACTGGAACGCAGGATCTGGTCCAAGAGGTACTGGACCGCTTGGAAATAATGACCACAATATAATAACTTTTAATATTCCTGTGTTGGGAAGAACACCGCAGCGGTCAAACACTCTGGCATTTAATTTCAAAAAGGGGAATTACACTAAAATGAGGAAGCTAGTTAAACAGAAACTAAAAGGTAGAGTAACTAAACTAAAATTCCTGGAAGCTGCATGGAAACTGTTTAAAGACACCATACTAGAGGCCCAACTTAAATGTATACCCCAAATGAAAAAACACAGTAAGAGACCTAACAAAGAACCACCATGGCTTAACAGCCAGGTTAAAAAGGCAGTGAGAGAGAAAAGGGCAGCTTTTAAAAAGTGGAAGTCAAATCCTAGTGAGGAAAATAGAAAGGAACACAAACACTCCCAAATTAAGTGTCATAATGTAGTAAGAAAAGCCAAAAAAGATTTTGAGGAACAGCTAGCCAACAATTCAAAAAATGATAGTAAAATGTTTTTTAAATACATTAGAAGCAGGAAGCCCGCTAAAAAAGCAGTGGGGCCCTTGGATGATAAAGATATAAAAGGAGCGATCAAGGAAGACAGTGCCATTGTGGAGCGATTAAATGATTTCTTTGCTTCAGTCTTCACGGCTGAGGATGTTACAGAGGTTCCTAAATCTCAGCCAGCCTTTTTAGGTGACAAATCTGAGGAACTCTCCCAGATTGAAGTGACATTAGAGGAGGTTTTGGGGTTAATTGATAAGCTGAATAGTAACAAGTCTCCAGGACCAGATGGTATTCACCCAAGGGTTCTGAAAGAACTCAGATGTGAAATTGCGGGGTTAACAACAGTGGTTTGTAACCTATCCTTTAAATCCGCTTCGGTACCCAATGACTGGAAGACGGCCAATATAACACCAATATTTAAAAAAGGCTCCAGAGGAGACCCTGGCAATTATAGACCGATAAATCTAACATCAGTACCAGGCAAATTAGTAGAAACAATAGTAAAGAATAAAATTGCAAGGCACATAGAAGAGCACGAATTGTTGGGCAAAAGTCAGCATGGTTTCTGCAGAGGGAAGTCGTGTCTAACTAATCTATTAGAATTCTTTGAAGGGGTAAATAAACATGCGGACAAGGGGCACCCAGTGGACATAATATACCTAGATTTCCAGAAAGCCTTTGACACAATCCCACACCAAAGGCTTTTATGTAAATTAGGCAGTCATGGGATAGGAGGAAAGATCCTTTCATGGATCGGGAATTGGTTAAAAGACAGAAGACAAAGGGTTGGAATAAATGGTAAATTTTCACAATGGAGGTGGGTAACTAGTGGTGTTCCCCAGGGGGTCAGTCCTGGGACCGATCCTGTTCAACTTGTTCATCAATGACCTAGAAAATGAGGTAAGCAGTGAGGTGGCAAAGTTTGCAGATGACACCAAGTTGTTCAGGACAGTCAAAACCAAAAGGGATTGTGAAGAACTACAAAAAGATCTCAGCAAACTGAGTGATTGGGCAGCAAAATGGCAAATGAAATTTAATGTGGGTAAGTGTAAGGTAATGCACATTGGAAAAAAAAACCAAATTACACGTACAACATGATGGGGTTAAATTTAGCTACGACAGATCAGGAAAGGGATCTTGGAGTTATAGTGGATAGTTCTCTGAAGACATCCACGCAGTGTGCAGCAGCAGTTAGTAAAGCAAATAGGATGTTAGGAATTATTAAAAAAGGGATAGATAATAAGACAAAAGATATCAAACTTCCCCTGTATAAAACTATGGTATGCCCACATCTTGAGTACTGCGTGCAGATGTGGTCTCGTCACCTCAAAATAGATATATTGGCATTAGAAAAGGTTCAGAAAAGGGCGACTAAGATGATTAGGGGTTTGGAACGGGTCCCATATGGGGAGAGGCTGGAGAGACTGGGACTTTCAGTCTGGAAAAGAGGCGATTGAGGGGCGATATGATAGAGGTATATAAAATCATGAATGGTGTGGAGAAAGTGAATATAGAAAAATTATTTACCTTTTCCCATAATACAAGAACTAGGGGACACCAAATGAAATTGATGGGTAGTAGGTTCAAAACTAATAAAAGGAAGTTTTTCTTCACACAGCGCACAGTCAACCTGTGCAACTCCTTGCCGGAGGAGGCTGTGAAGGCCAGGACTCTATTAGGGTTTAAAAAAGAGCTCAATAAATTTTTTCAGGTTAGGTCCATAAATGGCTATTAGCCAGGGATAAAGTATGGTGCCCTAGCCTTCAGTACAAGGGCAGGAGATGGATGGCAGGAGATAAATCACTTGATCATTGCCTTCTGTTCTCCTTCTCTGGGGCACCTGGGATTGGCCACTGTCGGCAGACGTGATACTGGGGTGGATGGACCTTTGATCTGACCCAGTATGGCCGTTCTTATGTTCAGCATTTAATTATTTTGTTTTCATATACACTAGGTGTCATTCAAATATTTAGTTGTGTTTTCGAAAGCAGATAGTGCTGGGAATACCTGATTGCCTTGTATTAGCTAACATGTGCGACTTCCTCCCTTTTGTTTATCAAATTGCTTTTATTTTTTGATGGTTTGTCAGCCTACTGGATCTCACTTTCCTCTTCACAGACAATCTCAATTATGAAGCATAAGACCACAAATGTTAAACCATGGATATCAGCTTTCCAATTCTCTCTGTAGTTAAGATGCAAAATATGGAGTCTTTGAGAAAAACCAAAAGTTCATTCTTTTTCTGATGAACTGGGGTAATGATTAGTAACAGAGAGATAGCCATGTTAGTCTGTATTCTAACAAAACAAACCAGCAGTCATGTAATACTTTAACAAAATAATTTATTAGGTGATGAGCTTTTGTCGGACAGACCCACTTCTTCAGATCAAGATCTACTTTGGGGTGATCATGTTAAATTAAACTATGAACTGCATCATGTGGTTGTAGGAGTCAGCTTCCACAAAGCTGCTGGGGCTGGGCTTTTGTACACACAGACATTAGACATCCTTTGTTTTGCTCCTCCTTCTCTTCTTCAGCAGTCATTCAATGACAAGCGTAAAAAGAACCTCTTTTCCCGAAAATTTCCCTTCTACAAGAACAAGGACCAGAGTGAGCAAGAAACCAGTGATATTGACCGTAAGTATGTGGAATCCAATGGCAAGAAGCACACACGCACACAAAGGGCCTGCTAGCTTATAGTAGGGTGTTACCTTGGAGACAGTTTCAAGAGCTGCAACAGGTTAATGGAACTCAAACACTGAGTGACTAAACAGTCTTTTAAATCAGTAAATTGATTCATGTGTTATTAGAGTGCCCTAACTGTTCTGGGATTCCAAGAGCAGCCATGTTCATGTTGAACTGAATGGAACTGTGAGATGATGGTTGTGTGTGTGTAATTGAAGGTGATAACTAAGTTCTGTTACTCTCATCATAATAGCACCTTATAAAGAGAGTGAACTGATGTAAAACTGTTTGATTTGTAAGTTAAATATAACCAGGCACTTTAGACTGGTTCTTTGAAATTTGGTCTGTTTTAACCTTTAATTTTAATACTGTCCTGATTTTAAGGGTATTTCTTTAAATCTTTATTGCCGTTATTGGAGAAAAAGTATTTTTTAAACAAATCTTTAATTTCATAATGAAATTAAAGTTGATCAGAATGTAGCATACCATCAGCTCCCTCTGCTTTTTGCATCACTGATAATACTTCAGCTGCTACCTATTTTAAATCTTAGTAGCTCAGCATTACTGTAGATCTGTATCTCCCTGTAATGTTCTTGAAACTGTCTCTTATCGTAGCGCCAGTTTTATACATTACTGACAGTTATTTTTCTTTTGTGATTATCTTTTTATTGCTTACCCTCTGGGGACTACTCTACAGGAGATCCCTGACGACATGGGATCAAAAGGCCTGAGTAAGTGATCAAAATACTCCCAAGTTATATTTAAACTCCACCTGCGAAATTTATTTTTATAGCTCCATTTTGAAGCTGAAAGTATTGCTCTGCTGACATAAGGCGGTTAATTTATTTCAAACTTTTGTAGAATTTTCATAACTTGTAACATTCCTGGGTTTTTTTCTTTTAAGATCTTGTTGCTTCTTTCAGTTCAGGTGACAACCTAATTTTGTTTTGGGTCTAGAAGCTTAACTACCCTATTTTGTATGTCACAGTTAATGGCTGCTCCTCTGAATTAGTGTATCTTTTCTAGTTTGTCATTTTTATTTTGACTTTACCTTTCATTTTGTTTTAAAAAGTCCATATTCTACAGTTTTGATCCACGCCGTTGCAGTAATGCTTATTCACTTCAGTTTTTGTTTTAACCATTATTGTAGGATCTTATATTTTTAATGGCTGCTGCTACTGAACTTGCTTTACATATTTTAAAATTAGCAGCAGTAAAAATAGCTTTTTTTCTCTTATGTGATAGAAAATGTATTGCAAGAGATAAGCTCTGAAGAAGTTTTTTAATCTATTTTGATTCTTATGTGGTACTCACATTAGAATACTGATCATACATTAAGGGGATTATTATTAGGCACATTTATCAATTTCAGTTCCTACAAATCTATATGTTTTTTATTTCATGAAGACTATTAACACTGGTGATGCTAGATAAGCAGTGCTGGATTAATAAGGTCCATGTTGTAAATAATTTAGCTTTATAATTCAAATTATAATAAATTTTAAGTGCTGCCAACTACTCTAGTAAAAATAGATCTATATGCCTATAACTGTCTAGATGTTTAGGCATCACTAACATGATAATCCATCAAAGGATGAAATTTCTCAGTAAAGGTAAAATTTACTAGCGTCATTTTAAAATATTGGGGATCAAGATGTATAAATTATCTCATAAGGCTGATAAGGCTTTGAGATTCCAGACAAAGCTTTCCGGTGAGTAATTATTTTCTATTCAGCCAACCAATTAGAATTATTTGAGGAGGTCGACAGACATGTGGACGAGAATGATCCACTGGATATAGTGAACTTGGATTTTCAGAAAGCCTTTTACAAGATCCTTCACCTAAAGGTCTCAAGCAAAGTAAGCAGTCATGGAATAAGAGGGAAGGTCCTCTCATGGATCAGTGACTGTTTAACAAATAGGAATAAATGTACAGCTGTCACAGTTGAGGTGTTAAATATTGAGTTCCCCAAGGATCTACACTGGGACCTGTGCTGTTCAACATACTCACAAATGAGCCGAAAAAAGAGGTAAACAGTGATGTGGTAAAGTTTGCATGGCATAATGTTGCTCGAGATAGGTAAGTGCAAAACTATGAAGTTACAGAGGATCTCACTGAACTGGGTGACTGGTTAGCAAAATGTCAGATGTAATTCAGGGTTGAAAAATACAGAACATTGTGCATTGGAAAACATAATACCAACTGTACATACAAAATGGTGGAGCCAAAAACACCGTTACCACTCAAAAAAGAGATCTTGGCATCATTGTGGATAGTTCCTTGAAAACATTGCTCAGCGTCCAGGAGCAGTCAAAAAAGTTACCAGAATGTTAAGAACCATTAGGAAAGGGATAGGTAATAAAACAAAAGACATAATGTCACTATATAGATCCAGGGTATGCCCATCCTTTGAACGCTGCTTGCAGTTCTGGTTGACTATCTCCAAAAAGAAATATTAAAATTGGAAAAAATACGGAGAACAGTAACGAATATACTTAGGAGTATGAAATGTCTTCCATATTAGGTTAGAAAGTCTGGAACTGTTGAGTTTAAAACAGAGAATAAGGTGGGGGAGTATATAATGGAGGTCTAGAAAATCATGAATAGTGTGGAGACAGTGAATAGCAAATTATTACTTACCCCTTCACATAACACAATAAGTCTTATGTGTGCTTGCTCTGGAATTGCTTCCGGAAATGAAGAGCTGGCAGCACAAGCACTGCCTTCTAGACTTCCTGTACACCAACCCCTGAATACTTGGAGCGTTCCCTGGGTCCGGAGTTTCACTCATGCACTGGAGCTGATACTCTCAAAGGGATAGTACACATCATGTTGTAAGATCAAGCACACATCAAGCTAAGATCAGCTCTTTGCTCAATGCACAACATTTTACTTTCAGAGAAAGTGAGAAAACATTTACCATAAAAGACTAGTGAGTCAGATTAGACGGAGTAAGGCTACTGGAAACAAATTATTACATACAAAACAAAATCATATCAATTTTCCCTCTGATTTTTTCCATACATGAGCATAATAAATTTTATGTGTATCCCTAGTAGAAACAAACAACCTAGATATCAGTGTTTTAAAAGTTATCATAAGGATAATTACTTCAGCCAGGGCAAGTTTATACATTTTAGGACTCACTAATCAGAGAATTAAATTCAAGCATAAAAGAGAAATAAAATTGTGAAATACATCGACCAGTCAAACTAAAATAACAGCACTTGAAAAGAATAAAATTACAGAGAACATACACACCTTGCAGGCAGTACCACGAAGCAGTAGCAACACCATCACAATTATACGTTGGGAGATGAGTATATCAGAGACATTGTGCACACAGCCTGGCTGTTGGGGAGGTTTATGAGAGATTGATGCTGTCTTTAAGGCATCCAGTAGAAGGCTCAGACCATGGTAGCTGCCAGCAGCTCTACTGCTTCTGGTCCCTCCTACTCTGCTCTGCAGAGATGGGACACAAAGGCCATGGGAGCAGTTATTGGGCACTCCAGGGCAGAAGGCAGGAGCAACAGAGAAGTGTCTGGGAGGGGTACCTGAATACCCACTGACCTGTGCAGCTCTGTTAATCAAGCACATGTCATCTGATTGACTCCTGGGTGGCCACGCAACCATGCAGCTCAAAGGGAATATAGAACAGAGCACACTGTCTAGACTGAGTCAAAGCTGACTAAGTGGCTAACCTCTAAACTAAAGAATTTTCTTTTACCAAAAATCCAATTTACTCTTTTCAAACAAGGCTGGCTGAGCCATTCCTTTCATGAAAGCAAAATACATTGGCTACTTCTACACATGAGGTTTTTTTTTCTCACAAGGCTGTTTTTTTGTTGGGGGGGAAAGCCTGCAGAGTATCTACACACAAAATGCACTTTTGACAGATGGTCAGCAAAACTCACCACATCTGCCAGCAACATTGTGCTTCTCTGCATTCATGTATATCACTTTTGTTGCCGGACAGGGCTTCCGGTTCACCAGGCAGCCCTGTTTTCAGACTTCCAGTCAGCAGTTTTGTTGAGAGAGAGCCAGGCAGTCTGGCTGCTCTCTGTCGCAAGAGCGGATTGGTCCTTCAGTTCACTTTTATTTATAGATGAGCTTTGTCGACAGACATTTTTCCAGGATATCCCTTCTGACGGTCACATCTGTCAACAGTAACAGAGAGGTAGCCGTGTTAGTCTATATATTATCTAAACAAAAAAAGCAGTCCAGTAGCACTTTAAAGACTAACAAAACAATTTATCAGATGGTGAGCTTTCATGGGGTAGACCCAATTCTTCAGAACAACAGATGTCAACAGATACTTCTCATGTAAATGTAGCCATTGTCTGTTTAATTTGTAGGTACAGGATGTCAGGGTCCTCTTTGCTTTCTAGAAATACCCCCCAGATTCATTGTCGTTACTCATAAAGAAGCTAAATCCTCATGGCTTACCTCCCTGTCATCCCCCTTTTGTGCGCTCCTTTCCTTGTGAATTCCTTTCTGTTTGTTAGTATTTGAATTTTTGTACATGGCATCCATTTGTGTAAGCTAAGAAGGCTTAATTTACATCCCAACAGAGAGACAGATATTTCTTACCTCCTTTCTGGAGGAATCTAATTGTCATTTTTTGGTGAACCGCTCTTAACTTACATGCTCAAGAACATAATTTTTTAATACATATACAGAACTCTTTGCGTACGACATGTACATCCTTATCACAACAACACTGATGACCAGTGTGACATCAACTTTAATTTGAAAGCTAAAATGATACTCTTTGGTGAACCAGAATGGGCATACAGGAATAACGAATTAGTTGTTCTCTTCTGCACCCTTTTGTCAGTTGACATTAAGAGTTTCTTGCTTCAGAGCAGCCCAACCAGTTCCCAAAAACTTCTTGCAGCAGGCTTTGCTAGTTGCTTCTGTTTCACCTCCTGGCTAATATTAAACCTTGCAATCCTACACCTTTACAACTCATGCCCATTACTATAGTGTCACACTGTTGGTTATTAGAGAGATAAAGGATGTAAGTTAATATCTTATATTGGGTCAACTTCTGTTGGTGAGAAAGACAAGCTCTTGAACTTACACAAAGCCAGAGGTGAAAGTGGGCTCGTGCAGCATATCAATAAGGATCAGCCCCTATGAGGCTGACATTAAGCACCGCCCTATTTGGCCCCTCCATAATTTTTCTAGTTCAAGCATTTTAATATGTTTACCACTATAAGTAAATGGACAAGTTGCAGTCAAAAGCAAGATAAATATTCACCTACACTAAATGTCACTTTAATACTGCAGTACTTCTTTTATTTTTGTTGTTGAACTGTTGCTGTGCATAAATCTCTAAAAGTGGAAGGCAAACTATATTTCACTTTTAAACAATTTGTAACAGACACTTTCTAATCTTGAATATCAATCATTTTACTTATGACAAACCACACAACACATTTTTTAATTAAGATAATCCAGAAAATGGATTGGTTGTTATGTAAAAGGCAAGAGTTCCACAATAATACTTAGCACAAGACTGTTAAGTTTTTAAAAGCAAAACAGAAAACAAAGTGCAGTGCACCTCAGGTAAATTATAAATGGTTAATTAACATATAAAAGATATGTTGATTAATATTTTTGTAGTCTTATTTTTATGTAATTTCTATTACAATTTTTTGTGTGTATAATTGAGCTAAACGATAAACAAGCTATCTGAAATACCTTCAGATTTTTACATGCAATATCTATTGGTCTCATATCCTTGATCAGTGTCAGTATTGTCTTTCATCTTGATTATATTTGTCAGTTTTTCTTTTGAAACTTATGTCATTTAGTGTTTTTCCTTATTTTTCCATTGTGTTGCAATTTCAGAACATGTAACCTCTAATGCCAGCGATAGTGAAAGTAGTTACCGTAAGTGTTATAAGTTCCTTCTTTATTTTGAACGCCTGTTACTATCTTTAAGTTTGGATTTCTCTGGGTATTTTTTCCCTGATGCTGATGGTGATACATAGAACAAGACTTTCTGATCAGTTGCAACTGAAATCCTTTTGTATCTGCTCAGATGAGTTGCTAAGAAATCTTGTTTATACTACAGATTATACTTTGTCCTTAACACAAAAGTTGCACTATCTTTACTGACATGGATTTTTTTTTAACCAGAAGATTTAGTTAAACTGGTGCAAATGTCTTGTGATCCATTATTTTGATAGGGGTGATCAATGAGGGAGGGAATAGCTCAGTGGTTTGAGCTTTGTCTTGTTAAACCCAGGGTTGCAAGTTCAATCCTTGAGGAGGCCATTTAGGGATTGGGGCAGATAGATGTCAGGGATGATGCTTGGTCCTGCCAAGAGGGCGGGGGACTAGACTAGATGACCTCCCAAGGTCCCTTCCAGTTCTAGGAGATGTGTATCTCCATTATGTATTATTATTCAACTGAATCAAAATCACAGTTTAAACTAAACTGAAGTAAAACGGTTCACTTTGTCTTATGCACTAGTTCAACTAAATCAGTTTAAGATTTTCACGTTTAGTTAAACTGGTGCAACTTTATCCCAGAGACAAGATTTTTATTAAAAATGTGAACTGATAAATTCAGTGTGCAATTACATGTTTAAATGTGAAAAGCAAAAGTATATTTTAAAAAGTGTAATATGAAAGTGAGGGTGAGTTAGCATTCATTTCTCCTTTTCCAGTTTTTGCTTAATGGTTTTGTCAAATATGGCTGGTTATTTTGAGTTGCCCTTGAAGGGTGACCAGTATTCAGTACCAGAATTAATGTTGTTAAAGGAAGTCCCTGGACTTTTTCATTCTAATTGCATGATGCATTTTAAATACTAGATTAAGTTTTCAAATACAAGATGAACCTCTCTAATCTGGAACTCTCTTGTCAGGCAACATCTGTAACTGAACATGATTTTAGTTAGCTGGACAGCTGCTTATCGTGGGTGTGGCCAAGTTTCCCACTGCTAGACAATGTTGACCTCCTGTGGTCCAGCAAATTGTCTCATTCAGCACCAGTCAGGTCCCAAGAGTACTGGATTAGAGAGTTTCAATCTGTATTATTTTTTATCGCAGTAGCACCATAAGGCTCTAGACAGGGATTTAGGGCCCCTTTGTGCTATCCACTCTACAAAGTTATGTTGAAAAGATAACTTTCCCAAAGTGATTACGATTGCAGCTTCAATCCTGCAATTTATTTCATGTGGATAGACCACCCTCACCAATATAGCAACGCTCTAGAAAGACACAGCAGTGTCACAAACAATGATCTGCAAGATCAAGGCATGGATTACAATATAATAGATAGAGGAAACGTGAACAAAGTTAAGTTGAGCTGAAAGCAAGGTAACAGTCACTCAGGCATACTTTAGCATTTTGAGTTTTTGTCAGGGCTCACCAACTGTTCTTTGTTTGCCAACTATAAATTCTTAAAAGGTATTTTAGTAACTGTTAGAGTTTGGACAGAATGCTAAGGGAATGGTTTAAGGACAACTCAATAATTTTGCAAGTTTTGCATCCTTTTAAATGGATGCTGCCAAATCAGTTTTGGTGCAAAAGAAAAATTTTACTGACGGGAATATCATTAATCGTTTTAAGCAAACAAGTATCCACAGTGCTTGTGACCCTGATATTGCTGTGCTCATGCGAAAATGAAAATGAATTCAATAAGAAACCACAGGTTGAATCTCTCTTGTCTGACACGCTCGGGTCCAGTTACATCCATGGTCCAGAAGGACTTTTAGTTAGACAGATGTCCAATTATAAAGGGTGTGACCAAGTTCCCCACAGTCCCATAAAGTTTGTTTACAACCACCAGTCCTGGTGCTCAATGTTGTGTGTTATTTAGCTCTAATTTAACCCTAAATGTCTAAGAGCCCAGTAATCAGTGGAAACATTGGTAATGCTGCTAGATCAGGAATTGACAATCAAAATAGCGAGGAGAGAAATCTTTTTCAAACTCAAAGTCAAGAGCCGCAACATGTGAATACAAGACAGTCTTTAATAAATGTCAAGCCATATTTTGTCACTCCTATTTTAAGAACAGTGTGCACACAATGATTTGTACCAGTTAGAAAGCAAAGTTACCCCCATCCCCAAGCTTTACCCCCATATCTCGCAGACCCTTCCCCCTCCAAGGTTTCACAGAATCATAGGGCTGGAAGGGACCTCAGGAGGTCATCTAGTCCAGATCTCTGCTTCAAGCAGGATCAAACCCCACTAAGTCATTCCAGCCAGGAACTTGTCAAGCCGGCACTTAAAAACCTCAAGGGATGGAGACTCCTCCACCTCTCTAGGCAACACATTCCAGTGCTTCACCACCCTCCTGGTGAAGTAGTTTTTCCTAATATCCAACCTACACCTCTCCCTCTTTAACTTCAGACCATTACTCCTTGTTCTCCTATCTGACTCCACTGAGAACAGTTTCTCACCCTTCTTTTTAGAGCTCCCCTTCAGGAAGTTGAAGGCTTCTATTAAATCACCCCTCAGTCTTCTCTCCTGTAAACTAAAAAAGCCCAGTTCCCTCAGTCTCTCCCCATGGCTCTTGTGCTCCAGCCCCTTAGTCATTTTTGTTGCCCTCTGCTGAACCTGCTCCAGCACATCCACATTGTTTTTATACTGGGGGGGCCCAAAACTGGACACAATGTTCTAGTTGTGGCCTCACCAGTGCCAAATAGAGGAGAACAACCACTTCTGTAGATCTGCTTGAAATGCTTCTCCTAATGCACTCTAGTAGGCCGTTAGCTTTCTTGACTACAAGGGCACACTGTTTACGCACATCCAGCTTTTCCTCCACCATAATCCCTAAGACCCTTTCCACTGTACTGCTGCTTAACAAGTCGGTCCCCAGCCCATAACAGTGCTTGGGATTCTTCCACGCCAGGTGCAGGACTCTACACTTCTCCTTGTTGATCCGCATCCGATTTCTTTTGGCCTACTCTTCCAATTTATCCAGGTCACTCTGGATCCTGTGTCTACCCTCCAAGGTATCTACCTTTCTCCCTAGCTTTGTGTTATCCGCAAACTTGCTGAGGGTGCAATCCAGTCCTTCATCCAGGTCATTAATGAAGATGTTGAACAACACTGGCCCCAGAACCGAGCCTTACGGCACTCCACTTGAAACTGACCGCCATCCAGATATTGAGCCATTGACCACTATCTGTTGGGCCCAACCGTCAAGCCAGCTTTCTATCCATCTTATAGTCCAAGGATCCAATCCATATTTCCTTAACTTATGGTCAAGAATGTTGTGGGAGCCTCTATCAAAAGCTTTGCTGAAGTCAAGGTTTATCACATCCGCTGACTTCCCCACGTCCACAGAGCCTGTTATCTCGTCATAAAAGCTAATCAGATTGGTGAGGCAGGACTTGCTCCTGGTGAATCCATGTTGGCTACTTTTGATCCACTTTCCCCTCTTCCAAGTGCTCCAGAATGAATTCCTGAGGATCCCTCCATTATTTTCCCAGGGATTGAGGTAAGGCTGACAGGTCTATAGTTTCCTGGGTTGTCCTTCTTTCCCTTTTTAGAGATGGGCACTACATTTGTTTTCTTCCAGTCATCCGGGATCTCTCCCAATCTCCAAGAGTCTTCAGAGATAATGGCCAAAGGCTCAACAGTAACGTCTGCCAATTCCCTCAGTACCCTTGGATGCATTAAATCTAGACCCATGGATTTGTGTACATCTAGTTTTTCTAACCCCTCTCAGACCCAAACTGCCTCCCATCCCCAGTTTTAACCTTTCTTCTCCCCTCTCAGCCCCAAACCCGCTCCCCGCATCTCTAGGTTTACCCATCTAAATCCCCAAATGTGCCCCCCATCCCATGATTAACCTGCCTCAGCTGACGAGCTAAGCCAGCTACGCACTCTGTGGCTACTTCTCCATGTCTGTTGCCTCCCCCTAACTGCTTGTCCTCCCTGCCACCTTCTCAGCAGGGCTGTGTGGCTTCAGCAGGGGCAGACTTAGCCACCCCTCCCTTGAGCTCTCCTGCTCACATCCCCCAACTGCAGCACAGTCAGCTCTCTGCCCTGCTGTGCTGAAAAAATGGAACTAAATTTAATTGTTTTAACATCCAGATCCTGATCCCTCCTGTCACCCTGCAGGCCAATAAACCAATTGCATTTAGTTCCATGATCTCCGACATGGCAGGGCAGGGAGCCCAAGAGGAGTCAGTAGCCAGAGCCACAAGTGACTCCTTAAAGAGCCACATTCAGCTCCAGAGCCACAGGTTACCAACTCCTTTGCTAGACCATATTTACCTCCCATGATTTGGCAAATTCTTTTGTTCAGCACCGGTCAGTTCCAGAGAGTGCCAGACTAGAGAGATTCAACCTGTATTAGACTAGTCAGTTTCACTTTTGTTATGTATCTTTGAAAAAGAGTAACAAAAAATAGAAAGAGCAAGGATGAAGAAAAGTTTACTAGTTAGTAATTACTAATGTGAGTCATATATGCTTTAAAAACTGGAGGTTTTTAACCTGCAGTGTCTCTTGAAAGCTGCTGCTTTAAGTTTTTTAGTCACTCAGCAGCGCTTGTATTTTGTCCTCATGAAAGATTAATAGTAAGAGAGGTAGCCATGTTAGTCTGTATTCTAACAAAACAAACAAGCATTCAAGTAGCACTTTAAAAACTAACAAAAGGTGGTTCATTTTAAGTAATGATGTGAGTTTTATTCTTTGACAAAATCTCTCTGCACATTACAAATGTTTTGTGGAATTTCTTCAAAAAATGTGTGATTTAAAGCAATGATTTCACTAAAGTTATCTCTCTAATTTCTTCTTACTGCTGTCTAACATGAAAGTTATCTTGATTACAGATGAGTATGGTTGTTCAAAAGGTCCATTTTATTAACAGCTGTTTTCCTAAAGCATTCAGTGATATTGACAATATATACTTTTTGCCCTCAATCAATGGGTTTTTAATATTTACTTTTGCTGTCTCTGCTTAATGCTTTGCTTAACTGATTTTTGACTTCGTTATAATTTCTTTTAAAAAGTATCTGATTACATATTAGCTGGAGTCCCTCATAGCTGAGAGGATAGTTGAGTAACTGTAGCCTTAAAGAGGTTTTGAAAGTATATACTGTCTTTCTTTAAATCTGTTTGCATGAGCTACTTCTTGAGGTGTTCAGTAATCCAAGTTGCATGATGTTTGTTTTAATTAGTAACATATCTTAATTTAATTTAAAAAAATTTCAAACTGCTGTGCATTCATTTATTGCTATAATAAGCTCAAACAACAAAGTAACTAATCTAAAATAAAAGACAGCTCTTCAAGTGATGGTCCATATGTGCATTCCCTAAGTGGGTATCTATGTGCCTGAGTCTAGAAGTTCAAACAAGCAGTGTCTGTAGGTCCACACATGCACAGTGGATCTCCTCATGCTCCAAACTGAGGGAATAAAGGGTCAGTGCAGATCATTGTGTCTCCACTTCCTCGTTACTGCCACGTGATTTGAGTTGGAATCCCATGTCCAGTTCAGTCTTCCCTTTTGGGAACTATAATGTGATTAATCTTAACAAACAGTCTTACAAAGGTAAGGGACGTGAATATTGTTGCATTTCTGTCCATACAGCTTCTGAGAGAGGCCTCCTTCCTTTCTCATTCCAATTCAGTGCACCCTAACATGCGGGTCCGAAAGAGTTAGACCCACATAAATCATCTGTCCAAAAAGGAAAGCCACAAAAGAAGGATCTGATGTTACCAGTTCTGGTTCTGGCTCCAACCTACAAACCTAAGTAGCAGTATACCATATATCTGTCTTGGATTTCAGTGCTGAGATCCCATCCAGTAGCTCCAACAGCCTCCATGCAGGAACACTAGACTTTTGAATGGCTTTAACCCCCTGGTACCCTCTTCAGGACCACCCCCCTCCAGGGACCAAGGGGGACCAAAACCTTTGCCTCATGAATTGCACACAGTCTTCCTTGCTATTGGGTCCAGCTCTTATAGAGACATCCTCCTGAGGGAAAGAATATTCACCTCTACATCATCTGTAAGTAATGCCCTCCTGTTGGCTCCATTGGTGCTGCCAGGAGAACAGGTGCCTATTGTCTTGTCAAGAGAATCTGCGGCTCCTGATGAGGCTTCTTCCTCATGCCCAAAAGGATACCAAGCCTGGTCAGAGATCCAAGAAGGTATTGGAATATCCCACTTCCTTTCAAATATGGTTTTCCAAGGGTCTGCAGTACCAAATACAATTAGGTCCTCCCACACTGGGCGATCTCTGCTTGTCTTATTTTGGCTTATGGGATCCATACAACAGAGTTCTAGGATGTGTGCAGAATTCAGGCAAACCCTCCTGAATAACCAACTAGCTCTATTAGAATTTTTTTGAGGAGGAAGACATCAAGATGGTATATCATCTTCCTCACTGGATCAGCCAGTTAACCCTTTCTCCCACTGTCCCCCTGAAATTTACAGACAGTACCAGGTGTTGTTGTAGATGGTGGTAGCTCAACTACAGATACATCAGTGATTCAAGACACAACAGGACCAACTGGATATCTTCCAGCCCTCTACTGAGGGTGAGTCTTCCTGGTTAAACCAAGATATTCTGAAATTCACCAGAAGATTTGACACACCCCTGTCTTTTATTCCCCTACACCAAAGAGGGCTGAGAAATTATACTTAATACCAGCAAACATGTCTAAGACCATATTTATCCATCCAGCACTCAATTCCTATGCAAGCAGCTACAGAGAGGTCTAGGGCTCAATGTTCCAATAGTCCCCCAAATGATAGTCGGTAAATGCCAATTCCTTTTGGCTTGGAAGAATTCTCTTCAGTGAGTCTCCAGTTCAGAGTTGCTGACTACCAGGCAATGATTCAAAATATGATTGCCTTAAATTATGCAAAATTTACAGAGTTTAAAGAAACAACTACATAGACTAACAGATACTTTTGAGCATAAGCTTTCGTGGGCCAAGACCCACTTTTTCAGATGCAGTTTAAAGACAAACTTCTCTAGCAAGGCAGGACCTGTTCCAAGCCCTCACAGTCAAAGGCAAGCTGGCAACCAAAACATGACTTCAGGGGTCAGTTGACAGCTGATACTGCCTCTAGATCCATCACCGCAACTGTAATACCAAGGTGTGAGTTCTGGTTGAAATCTTCAGGGCTACCCCGGGAGATCCATCAAGGACATTTCCTTTTGGTGAAGCTAATCTTTTTAATGCAAAGTGAAGACGATGCACACTCTAAAAGATGACAGAACACCTTATACTTCCTGGACATTTATATCCCAGCCCCAAAGAGGAAACACCCTAAGCAGCACTATAAACTCAGACCACCTGCTTAGATGTTCTGTTGTTAACATTCACGTTAATGTCAGCATAACGAGCAAAGGACTCACAACCCCCATCATATGACTGGTTCTACGTCTACAACTACCACAGCCCTATAAAGGGGTTCTTTAGATGATATGGTCATGGACTGCATGCTGATATTGATGCCATGCCTCATTTCTCCCCCTGCCTTTGTTGCTTACCACTTTACCACTTTTCTATCAATTGTACTGTAGTCTATAGTTATTTCTATACAGGGGAGTAATAAACATCATAACCACCCAGTCTAAGCTGTAAACCTCATCACAAACCACCTTTTGGGACCCTTTTCAGGGACCACTCTTACGAGGAAATTCTGCATTGAGAGAAATTCTCTTTGGAAAGGGGCTTTAGAACCAGTGCCTCCTGAATATCAGAGTATTTTGATCTTTTCCAAAATAAGGCCACAATTTCAGTGGGCTCTCAACGTCATTCAGTGCTTTCTAAACCGCCTTACATATTAGCCACCCATTCTGTGTCCCAGTATTTCATGAGGGTTGTCTTCCTAATTCCTGTCACGTGAGTCAGAAGGGTGAATGAGCCGTGAGCACTCATGGCAAACCCATCATTTGCTTCTTTTCATAAAGCAAAGGTTTCTGTTTGCCTGTACCCAAAAATTCACCCCTGAAGTGATTAGAATTTCATGTCAATAAAACTGCTCACTTTACCAGTATTTTTTTCGAGAGCTACAGGCCTCCACTGAGGAGTAAATTCTTTATTCCCTGGACATCAAGTAGACACTGGCCTTTTATCCTCAAGGAGACAAAGCAGTTAGAAAAACCTGAAGGCTTATTGTTGCCATAATAGGACAAAATAAAGAACTGAGCTATATCTGCCCTGGGGTTCCCCAAATTGACTTCAGCCTGCATTATCCTTTGCCGTCAACTGTATCATATTCTCCTCTTCCACCCACTGGGGTGGAGGAGACAGGGATACCAGAAGGGAGACTTATGGGGGTGAAGCCCTCCCTCCCATACCCATTCCTCACACCTTTTTAAGACTCGTTTCCCCAGGCTGGTAGTGCTGCTGCTGTGGTTTCAAAGGCAGGGCATTGCTGAGTAGGCAAGTCTCCTTTCCCTGAATATAGAAAACAGCAGTGGCAGAGGAGGTCAGGCTACTACTACTGATGAACAGCAGGAATGGTACTGGCTTTCCAGGTTTCTTTTATGTGGTCCAGAGAGCAAGTGTAACCTGAGGACTTGGAGCTGGCTTTGGAGGTGCTGGTTCTGGAAAAGAGGCTCTGTTGTCGTTTCTTAGGAAGGGTGTTGTCACTGCTAAGTCATTTTTACTGCATAGCCTTTGCTGACCCCACCTGGAACTCTGCTGCCATTTCCTAGTAATGCCTGAGTCAGCATGTTGCAGGGCTGGTATGACTTAGCCCCACTGCGAAAGTGACCACGAGAAAGTACGAGCATGGAGTATGTCCAATTCTGGAGCCGCTATTGCAAAAAGGATGTGAATGCATTGGAGAGAGTCCAGCAGAGAGCATTAAAAATTATTAGTGGGTTCTGGAGCACATGACCTCAGGGGAGAGGCTGACAGATTTGGGTTTATTTAGTCCACAGAAGAGAAGGGGGCGGTGGGGAGGGAAATTGATAACAGCCTTCAGCTTCTTGAAAGGTGATTCCAAAGGGTATGGGGAGAGGCTGTTCTCAGTGGTGACAGAACGAGGAGCAGTGGTTTCAAGTTGCAGTAGATTTAATTTGGATACTAGGAAAAACTATTTCACTAGGAGGGTGATGAAGCTCTGGAGTAGGTTACCTTGGGATATGAGTGAATCTCCATCCCTAGAGGTTTTTAAGTCACAGGTTGACAAAGCTTTGGCTGGAAGGATTTGGTTGAGATTTGTCCTGCTTTTAGCAAGGGGGTTGGACTCGATGACCTCCTAGGATTCTGTGGAGTGGGAGGATGGTGCAGAAAACCATGAATTTGTCACAGTAATTTGGGCCTCAGGATTATATCTGTTGAGGTCCATCTCCTACTCCTCTTGGCCAACCCAACTCCAGCCTCTGTACCCATGCCTGAATCTCTAGGCTGTCAACGCCAGCATTATCCCTTTACTGTGATTTCCTTGCCTGCTCTAGTTCCTTCAGCCTATTCCACATCCCCATCCCCACAGCTTCCATATCAGATGCAAATTCTAGTCTAACCCCCACTCCACAGAATAAAAAAGTCCCATATGCTGCAGATGTGCTGTTTTAGTTAGCATTGAAAGCTGATGCTATTTGGTGAAATTTTAGTAAATGGTGTTAATTTTTTAGACTTCATCCTCAACTGCTGGAGACCCCAAATGGTACCCTAATGAGGGCCTATTCCACTAAAGCACAAATAACCTGTGCAGCATCTTTGTGAGATTTATCTTTACTAGAACAGTACAAGGCAGCTGCCTGGAGCTCCTTATAGCATGAGGAAATCTATTGCACGTGTGGACCAACATACCCTGTTGGCTAGAATTTCCAGACTCAGCTGCCCACAGTGCATATGTATCCACAAGTTGAATAGAAATGGGACCACACATCTTGACTATTCCAGTGAGAGGTAAGTAATGTCCATTTCCTCTGAGATTACCGATTTTTGTTTAAAAATAAAAATAAAAACATGTTCTTTGCTTTGAAATAAAAGAGAGGAGAATATTTATAGCAATATATGGATTTAGAAAGACCTTTAGGTGCCATCCATTGCTATACAATTGCATTGAAGCAACATTAGGGTCACTTATGACACATGAATGTGTATGATAAATGTCAATGAATTCTCCAAAAATTGGCCAAACAAGTTTTTGGTGGTATTAGTTGAATGTTCAGGAAAACGTCTTTGTTTAAAGAATAATTAATGTATTATCTGAATTGCTGGCTTTTGAATTTTTAATGTTATGGTTTACATGACTTGAATGATGAATGTTGTTAAAATCATATTGTGACAGATTTTCATCATTTCACACTAAACTTTGTATGAATGCAGTGATGGCAGCTGAAGTACATTTTCAGATGCTTACATTTTACATATTAAAAGCTTGCAGCCATTGAAGGTGAATATTAAATGATTATCTCATTCACTGCTGATGTTCTCTCTGGAGCTGAGAACAGTCTCCTTATTTACATCTGTTCCAACTTCACATTTAAAATTGTTTTGTCATAGATAAAATGTATTAAATAAGCATTATTTTGTATATAGAGTATAAAAATGTCTTTTCTAGTGACTGTATTATATAAAAGATATTTTGGCTAAATATCCATTTGTGAAAGAGTTCATGCAGCAGCTTAAGACAGACATATACAAGTTTGTGGCATTTATATTTAAATATAAAAAAAGAAAATCTACAATCTAAATGCAGTTCTAGTGTAGAAAAGATCTTAATGAATGTGCTTCTGCTTCTAGCAGTGAATGACAACATGCATGCATTTTTTTCAGTAAAACATTTGCAAGAGTGTTGAACAGTACCTAAAACTTCTCGTATCTCATGCTTGACATAAATTAAACATTCTAACATTTTCTATAAAAATCTTCATGCCATAAATAAAAGCAAACTGTAAAAACTTTAATAAAACAGGTATGCCCATTGTGTTATGAAAATTTTTGTTTGGCCTGTCTTTGTGGTGATTTTTAATGAACCGCTCCGTAGAGAATTTCCTTCTTGAGTATTATCATGATGTATGTGTTGAGGATTGTCTGATCTAACTTTCTTTCTCTGACAGACTGTTATTTTACATGTATGCCAGTTAGTTTAAAAAGAAAAAGAAAAAAAAAAAGAAAAGCTACTTACCACTTCAGCAAATTTTCTTACATATGTTTAAATTTTTAGGTGGCCAAGAAGAGTACGTCTTGTCTTATGAGCCAGTCAGCCAACAAGAAGGTTTGTAGAACCTAGTAAATTTTTAAAAATATGTTTATTGTGATAGCAAAATTGTTCCGTGTGCACCTAAATCAGGGCTAGGCAAAATATGGCTGTGGGGCCAGATCTGCCTGCCTGCCCCACCCCACTTCAGTGCCCAGAAAAGCCAGTTGTAGGGTTCTGTGAATGCTGCAGAGCCCAGGATAGGAGGGAGCACAGAGAGGCTACCCACGTCCTTACCCCAGCAAAATCTTGCAGCTCCCACTAGCCATTTTCCAGACAGTAAGAGCTACCTGTATGCAGGAGAGGTAGCATGTTACCTACCTCTTCCCTGGGCTCAGAGCAATACCTGTGACCCTTGCACTGCTCTGAGAACGTGGCAGGGCATGGAAGGGAAGCACTCTAGCTAAGGAACCTGCCTGGCTGCTGACTGGGAACCGCCCAGGTAAGTGCCTGCCTGCTAGATCTTGCCTCTGGCACTCCAGGCTCTCCCTGCCTCCCAGTCCTCTGCACCCCTCCTACATCCCTACTCTATATAACCCAAACCCTCTGTACCCCTGCTCCTGCACCCATACCTCCTCCCAGATCCTGCACCCCTCGTTCATCACCCCTTCTCCAGGTCACAGTCCCCTCTCAGAACCTGCTGTCATTCCTGCCTCAGGTCGCAAACCCTTCCCAGGTCCTGCATTCCTTTCTACGTCACCCCCACCACCACCCTTTCTCCAGATCAGAATCCTCTCATGCACCCATACTCTTCTCAGACTATGCATTCCAATCTCCTTTCCCATATCACAGCCCAAACCCCTGCCCCAAGTCACAACCCTCTTCCAGACCCTGCATCCACTTCTACACATCTCTCTCAGGTCAGAATCTTCTTCTGCATCTGTACCCTTTTCTGGACCCTTCAGCTCAGTTCTCTGTCCCTGGTCACAACCCTCTCATTCACCCAAAGTATCTGCCAGATCCTAAACTCCCTTCTGCATCCAACCGCCTCTCAAGACCCGACACCGCCTCCATTAATATCGTAGAAGAGTATGGCCCTTGTCCACTTAACAATTCTTTCCCATCCCACTCTAGACACTGACATTACACTTAACACCACAATATCTATATACATAAAACAAATTAAATTATTATTCCAATATATGCATGACCATGTCATCAATATTAGTGAGTCTTAATACAAGTTCCAGGTAATATCTTTATACCACTGATTTTACACAGGGAAAATTTATGTTTGAGTTTTGTGTGAATTGGAATCCTGTCAGATCCTCGAGCTTGGTTACTTGTTTTTTTTAATACTCTTAATATGTTTCTGTTCTACTCTAATTCCATTTCCCCATTCTAGGGCAGCAGAAGGCTTTATGTTAACAAATTATTGACACTTTTAAAGTGCCAGCTAGAGCTGATAAAAATATTTTTTCACTATATTTACCATTTTTAAAAAAGATTTATTTTTACAACACATTTAAGTATTTTAAACGTTTTTGTTTTTGAAAAAATGTTCATTGAAAAGCCTATTTGTTCCTATTCTAAATATCCCCCACCCTCAACACATGATTTTTACATGAACGCTTTCATTATCTTAATCACATAATGTGGGGTTTTTGTTTGTTTGTTTTTCAAAATTGAAGTTTTGAATTTTTAGAAGTGAACCTTTCCAGCTTCAAAAATGTGTCTGAAAATGGAAGGGTGTCAAAATGTTGTAAAACTTAATGGGATAACAGCCAGAATTCTTCCTCAGCTTCTGTTATTTTTAAGTTATTTCTAAATGCCACCACCATTTCATTCTTTCATCATTCTGATCCCTTTCTAAGTGTGCAGTTGCTATCTATTTGGATTGATTTTTCAGCAGACTGAGAGTTAAGTTGTTAGGATCTATACCTCATTTTTGAATTTGAAAGTAAAAAGGCTCATCAGAATATTCTGTATGTGCAGTATATAATTACAATAGTATTTATAAAGTGTGCAAGAAAGAGAAAATTATCCTGATGCTTAGAAATCTTCAGGGAGAGTCCAAAGGAGTAGTGGGGGGATTTCAGGATACCTGAGATTTCTCAGAATCAGCATCATGTTCAGTGTCACAGTTTCAAGGTATTGCAGTTGCACCTGAATTTTGCAGTCCCTCAAGGATACCTTCTTAAGGTTTCTGACTCTCAGTCATTGCCTGGCTTTTGTGGAAATTCATATCTATTTCCCCTTTAAGTCAGGGTTTTTAATGCTCACAACTTACCACACAGCTCTTTCTAAGCAAGAATATTAGTATAAAATCATTAAAGAGAATTTTTTAAATAAAGTTTCCAATACACGTGGTAAAAGTTTACAAGAGGTTGCCCATCTGTCTTGTTGGGCTCTAGTAGGCCAAAGTCTTTCCAAGCCTTTTGCAGGCGTTGAGGACTTTTGGACAGGAAGATCCTGCCTGTTACTGGGTAGAAAGAAGGCACTGAGTCAGTTTAAATCTAGCTTTTTAATATCAAACCCCCTTTTTAAAATCTGTTGGTCTCTGCAAAATCCAGTTTGAACCAGTATATGCAAGCCTCCCCAGGAAATGATATCTCTGTGGAGATATTTGAGACCTAAATGATTCACCTTAATCACCTCCCACTGGTAATTTCTGGTAGAGCTGTAGCAGTTCTTTCCTCCACCCAAGAGTTGCATGTGCACACACATGCACAGACATGCACACACACACCCGCACACACCCATTCATAAACATAATACAGTTTGGTTCCCAAAGCATGCAGTTGCAGTATCTGTTCAATTCAGCATCCATTGTTCTCAAAATAGCTAGTCTCAAAATATAGTAACTATTGAAATTCTTAAATGATGCTGTTGGTTAGTGAGCGCTTTTGAAAAATCTTACACTCTTTAGGACATAAATATCCATTTTTGTGATCCATTTTTCAAAGGTGTGGAGCATGCAGCAGCTCATGTTGACTTCAGTACGGCTTGGCTTACAGCCTTCAGTAATTTCTCTCACCTGGTGTACATTTTGCCTGTTTTAGCTGTATTAGGTTGTTGGTGAAATGTGAAGGTGTTTTAATGATCATGCTATAATGAAAAAATATTATGTCTGTATCTTCAACAGTGAATTACACTCGACCAGTAATTGTTTTGGGACCCATGAAAGACAGAATAAATGATGATTTAATCTCAGAATTTCCAGACAAGTTTGGATCATGTGTTCCACGTAAGTCCGTGCAAATACTGTAGTGAATTTAAACAGATAAATTGTCATAGTCTTGCTGTAAAATCTGTCAAGCTCAGTAATTTTTTTATTGTGGCTTGTCTTTACCCTCCCAGAATTATTTAACTGTTAAATGTCTGTCTATTTCTCATTTAACAATTTTACACTATAAATGGAAGACATTCTGTGGAAATATTTGCTTACAAGTATTGTAGAAAATATCATATTTGCAGTGAAAGCAGTAGCTTTCTACTTAAATAGTTCTTCCTTTGTCTTTAAAGATACTACCAGACCGAAACGAGATTATGAGGTGGATGGACGAGATTATCACTTTGTCACCTCTCGAGAACAGATGGAGAAGGATATTCAGGATCACAAATTCATTGAGGCTGGCCAGTATAACAATCACCTTTATGGAACAAGTGTTCAGTCAGTGCGGGAAGTAGCAGAAAAGGTGAAATCCAGTGCTGGTGTCTGACTTTCATTTGCTGAATTGATTTAAGTTTCACAGCTATATGGATAGGTCCTTATTTATGTATCATGCTCTTCTGAACATGTATAATAGCTAGTATAAAAGTACAGAATTCTTAACAGAGAATATATATACTATAATTTATATATACAACCGATTCTATTCACTATTCTAATCAGTATTTTAATACTATCATTTAGAGAAGAATTTGCTCCTTCTCACAAAAAAATCAATTTTGCTCTATCAAGGATTTAATATCAGAGTGACACAGAAGTATCTCATAGTACTAAGGGTACGTCTTCACCACAGGGAAGATTGACCTGGTTACAGTCAGTCTTCCAGAATTCAATTTAGTGCAACTGGTAGGGATGTACTGAATCAAACTTACAGGCACCTACATCAGTGCCAGTACTTCTGCCCCCCGTTAAGCATAGGTGAAGTTGACAGGAGCGCATGCTCCCATTGACCTCCCTAGGTGAATTTGCCATGAAAGCTGAGGTTAAGGTATGTCGACTCTAGCTATGTAATTAATGTAGGTAGACTTGTGTACCTGAATTTGAACTTCCACTGTAATGTACATCTGCCCTTAGACCTTGTCTATTCTGAACCACAAAGTGCATGTAGTGACAGTTAAAGTTACCTCAGGACATACCTCATCCACCCAAAATCTCAAAAGAATGAAAGTGAGAGGCTAAGGGGAAAGACCCCTGAATTCTTTTCCACTTACATATTGCCTATAGAGCTGTCGGTAACACACTCCCTATACCTTGTAATCTATCTGCAATAATTGCCAAAAAAACACACTCTCACTTGTATCAGAGAGGTAGCCATGTTAGTCTGTATCGTCGAGAACAAGAAGCACCCCCTGACTTATCTGACTTATTTTTTTATCCTCTCTTGATGTAGACTACTGATGATGGGCCATTTCCACCCTGACTGAATAGACCTTGTCAGCTCTGGCCCTCCCTTTTACTGGGATCCCACTCTTCAAATACTCCTTTGAAACACCCCCCTCCCCCTCACTCATGCATCTGATGAAGCAGGTATTTGCCCATGAAAGCTTATGCTCCAAAATATCTCTCACTTGTGTTACATAGGTCAAATTAGATAATCTAGTGGCCTTTTCTGGCCTTAAAAATTAATGATAAATGTAAATAGTACTAAACTACAGTTGTCAAAATTAATGAACAGCTCTACAGACCTCAAACAGTTCTGCATGATTAAGTGATAAAAAAAAATTTATTGGACAGTTTAAACATCACAGACTTTTCAGCAGTTCTGCTGTACCTAACAGTAGAGTACAACACATTTTCTTTCACGTTCCACTAATTGGTCCCTTTACCCAAAATAGGCATTAATCCCTCTGGTGAGATACAGATCTATCCTCCAGACAGCCTGGCCACATCCACACTAGCATGTTCTCTCAAAATAATTTTCAAAAGGAACAGCTCCTTCAAAAGATCCCACGGAGCATCTACACACAAAATGCGCTCTTTCAAAAAATATTTGTCCTCCTTTCAAAATTGCTCCTCCCTTCCTGTTTCAGGAGGAGTGCCTTCTTTTGAAAGGCACTTTCAAAAGAAAATGTGTATAGTCACTCTTTCAAGAGAGGGAGTCCTCCATGCCACCGTCCAGCTGGTGCTTGGGGAGGCCCCTTCCAGCACAAGTGGAGCTCTATAGTCAGTGCGTCCAGCTGCACTTAAAGACACAGAGACCCAGAAACCCTGTGGCAGGAAGCTGAGGGTGTGGTGACAGCAGGGACGGCACGAGCTCCCACCGCATCCTCCAGCAGACTTCAGAGCTCCCTGAATCAATCCTGTGGCAGCGTGTCCAGCAGCCAGGAGCCCTCAACCCCACCAGGGGACCCCTCCCAGGCATCCAAAGACTCCTAGGACCCCAGCCAGGGGCCAAAGAAGAGGGCCCCCTCCTAGAGCGAGGCGGAGGTGAAGGACTCGCTGGCACTCTGGGGATGAGGAGCTGCTGCTGCATGTGACCAGCCAAAGCTGGAATGCCACAGCCTTCAGCCGGATGTCAACTGTCCTGAGCTCCTGGGGCCACCCCACCCGCACAGCAGAATAAGTGCTCTCCAAGGCAAAGGAGCTAAGGAAGGCCTGTTACGAGGCCTGTGATGTGGCCACATGCTTGGGGGCAGCAGCTGCCACCAGCCCCCACTTGCAGGGGCTCAACCACCTCCTGGGGCCCTGCAGGCAGCAGTTCACACACGACGGACATAGAGATGGAAGCCAGAGCAATGATGGGGGCTCCAGTAATGGGACCCTCATCATCACTCTGTCCTCTGGGATCTCCAGCCGTGACCCTTCCACGAGGGCCTGGAGCTGCACAGAGTGGTTCCCCTTGTGATTTACGAAGGTTCATGCACTGTGCTCTGGGTCCCAGATGATGGTGTGGTTCCCATCCAGAACCCCAAATGAAGTTCAGGAAGCCCAGCTCCTCGAACCTCATGAGGGCAACAGCGAGGTCCCCAACTCAGACAATCCAGCAAAGTAAGATGTCGCTGATCTCCCGGGCAACCTTCATGGGGTGGGGAGAGAACACGCCTGTGAGTGCACGATGGGGTATTTCACTCATAGAATCATAGAACACTAGGACCGGAACGGGCCTCGAGAGGCCATCAAGTCCAGTCCCCTGCCCCGACGGCAGGACCGACCACTATCTACACCATCCCTGATAGACATCTATCTAATCTGTTCTTAAATATCTCCAGCGAGGGAGATTCCACAACCTCCCTTGGCAACTTATTCCAGTACTTGACCACCCTGACAGTTAGGAACATTTTCCTAATGTCCAACCTAAACTTCCCTTGCTGCAGTTTAAGTCCATTGCCTCTTGTTCTCTCCTCAGAGGCCAAGAAGAATAAGTTTTCTCCCTCCTCCTTATGACACCCTTTAAGATATCTGAAAACCGCTATCATGTCCCCCCTCAATCTTCTTTTTTCCAAGCTAAACAAGCCCAATTCTTTCAGCCTTTCTTCGTAAGTCATGTTCTCCAGACCTTTTATCATTCTAGTTGCTCTTCTCTGGACCTTCTCTAATTTCTCCACATCTTTCTTGAATTGGGGTGCCCAGAACTGGACACAATATTCCAGCTGAGGTCTAACCAGTGCAGAGTAGAGCGGTAGAATGATTTCTCGTGTCTTGTTCACAGCACACCTGCTAATGCATCCCAGAATCATGTTTGCTTTTTTTGCAACAGCATCACACTGTTGACTCATATTTAACTTGTGATCTACTAGAACCCCTAGGTCCCTTTCTGCTGTACTCCTTCCTAGACAGTCTTTTCCCATTCTGTATGTGTGAAACAGATTATTCCTTCCTAAGTGCAGCACCTTACATTTATCTTTATTAAATTTCATCCTGTTTGTCAGACCATTTCTCTAATTTATCTAGATCATTCTGAATTATGACCCTATCCTCCAAGGTAGTTGCAACCCCTCCCAGCTTGGTATCATCTGCAAACTTAATAAGCGTACTTTCTATGCCAATATCCAAATCATTAATGAAGATATTGAACAGAACTGGTCCCAAAACAGACCCCCTGCGGAACCCCACTTGTTATGCTTTTCCAGCTGGATTGAGCACCATTAACTACTCCTCTCTGGGTGCGATTAGCCAGCCAGTTATGCACCCACCTTATTGCAGCACGATTTAAGTTGGACTTGCCTAGTTTGTCGATAAGAATATTATGCGAGACCGTATCAAATGCTTTACTAAAGTCTAGGTATACCACATCCACTGCTTCTCCCTTATCTACGAGTCTCGTTATCGTGTCAAAAAAAGCTATCAGGTTGGTTTGACATGATTTGTTTTTTTACAAAACCATGCTGGCTGTTCCCTATCACTTTACTACCTTCCAAGTGCTTGCAGATGACTTCCTTAACTACCTGCTCCATTATCTTTCCTGGCACAGAAGTTAAGCTTACTGGCCTGTAATTTCCTGGGTTGTTCTTATTTCCCTTTTTGTAGATGGGCACTATACTTGCCCTCTTCCAGTCTTCTGGAATCTCTCCTGTCTCCCATGACTTTCCAAAAATGAGAGCTAACGGCTCAGCTACCTCTTCTGTCAGCTCCTTGAGGATTCTAGGATGCATTTCATCAGGCCCTGGTGACTTGCAGACATCTAATTTTTCCAAATGGTTTTTAACTTGTTCTTTTTTTATTTCAAAAACTAACTCTACCCCTTTTCTACCAGCATTCTCTATGTCAGGCATTCCTTCAGACTTCTCTGTGAAGACCGAAACAAAGAAGTCATTAAGCATCTCTGCCATTTCCAAGTTCCCCATTACTGCTTCTCCCTCCTCACTGAGCAATGGCCCTACCCTGTCCTTGGTCTTCCTCTTGTTTCTAATATATTTGTAAAAGGCCTTCTTGTTACCCTTTATGCCTGTAGCTAGTTGGAGCTCATTTTGTGCCTTAGCCCTTCTAATTTTACTCCTGCATTCCTGTGTTATTTGCCTGTGTTCATTCTTTGTAATATGTCCTAGTTTCCATTTTTTATAGGATTTCTTTTTTAGTTTGAGATCATGCAGGATCTCCTTGTTAAGCCAAGGCGGTCTTTGCCCATATTTACTATCTTTCCTACATAGGGGAATAGCTTGTTTTTGGGCCCTTAATAATGTCTCTTTGAAAAACTGCCAGCTCTCCTCAGTTGTTTTTCCCCTCAGTTTTTCCTCCCATGGGATCTTACCTACCAGCTCTGAGTTTACCAAAATCTGCCTTCCTGAAATCCATCATCTCTATTTTGCTATTTTCTCTCCTACCAGTCCTTAGAATTGTGAATTCTATGATTTCATGATCACTTTCACCCAAGCAGCCTCCCACCTTCAAATTCTTGACCAAGTCCTCCTTATTTGTCAAAATCAAGTCCAGAACAGTTTCTCCCCTGGTGGCGTTTTCAACTTTTTGGAATAAAAAATTGTCTCCAATGCAGTCTAAGAACTTATTGGATAGTCTGTGCCCCGCTGTATTAGTGTCCCAGCATATATCTGGATAGTTAAAGTCCCCCATCACCACCAAATCCTGGGCTCTGGATGATTTTGTTAGTTGCTTGAAAAAAGCATCATCCACCTCTTCCACTCATCCCCATCCCCTCCCCCGCACACACCTGGCCCTTGACCCACCCCCCTGTGCCCAATGTCCCCAGTCTCCAAGGGTCCCTCTTGCCCAGGACCTCTCCCCTCCCCCTGAAGGGTGGGTGCCATGAGCATGCCTTGCCTCGAGGAGGACGGTACAGTTGGTGGCCCTGCCCATCCCAAACTGGTGGCTGACAGACCAGTGGCAGTCGAGGGTGGCCAACTCTGTATAGCAATGGCTACCCTCTTCTGCAGGGGGACTGTGGGTGGCATATGGGTATCATGGTGTTGGAGGGCTGGAGCAAGCCAGTGACACAGCTCCAGAAATGTCTGCTTGGTGATAAAGAAGTTCTGGAGCCAGTGGTCATCATCCCAGTCCCCCAGCACCAGCTGGTCCCACCCTTCACTGCTGGTGGGGTGACCCCACCAGCACTGAACAACCTGGGGGAGGGGACACGGGCGTTGCCCTGCGAGGGTGGCCTGTACCAGGAAGGCCATCAGGGTATCCTCCCAGAGCTGCTGCAGGACAGCAGCTAGTAGCATGGTCAGCAGGCTGACTGTGGTCTCGATGGGTAGAGCATTGGGGAGCTACTGGTGGTCCGTTGTGTGCCCTGAAATGTCTCCTCTGCATGATCAGGGTCTGCTGCGCTCTGGGTGGCAAGCCAGCATATGGCATGTTCAGAATGAGGGTGTTGGGGAGGGGCCCTTTAAAGGAGCACTAGGCTGCAGCCCCCGGAAGGGCTTGTCTGCCATGCAACTCCCATCCATGGCATTTCCTGGGCCTTTCTTTCAAAAGAGCACCCTGGAACGTGTGAATGCCCTTTTTTGAAAGAGGGAACTTGTCTTTTGAAAGGGTGGATTGCAATCTCAATCCACTTCTGGTGTGTGGACACGTGCTTTCAAAAGCTGATCTTTCGAAAGGAGGCTTTCAAAAGTTCGCCTTTCGAAATTGAGCTGTAGTGTAGGCACAGCCTCTTTTGCCAGTGCAAAGAACTGGGCTAATATAAGGAGAGCATTAAATATGTGTGCAATGGTGAAAGTCTTCCCCATGTCTTAACATTTTTTGCACACTTCACTTTGCCAATGTTCAAGATATTAGGCCAAAAGTAGAAAAATGGCTGTGGATTCCTTCCCCACCCCCAAAAGTTAACAAAAATAAGAAAACTGTATTACTGAAAGTGCTCTGTTTAATCAAAGGCAGAGTCAGTAATCATGAAATAGAAAAGGCCCATGTTTAATCAGTATGGGGCAAACCAATTAATTTACTACTTTTTATTGAGGTACAATCACCAGTACTTTATTGATGCAATAGTGAGCAACTCACTGCAGAACAGTCTGTTATAGTGTGGCCCTTCCCATTAGGTGTAAGAAAGTGTGCGACCTTCTAATACACTTAGAAAAGAAGATCCCCAACCAAAATTAAGTCATTATAATTTCTTGAAATTTTTTGATATTGCTTACATATGTGACAGATATGTGAAAAAAGCTAGGCCAGTATTATTTCCAGTAATAAAGCAAAGTGTTATCAACCTGTATTTAATTACATTTCGTTAAAGCTAACAACTGTAAATGCTTGAGTTTTTGTTGCAATAACGCTACATCAGTGGGTTCTACTGATGTAAGTTTGAACACAACTAGAAAACTACCACTGATTTCACAGGAGCCCAGCTGTCACTTCTAAATAGCATGTAATATGCACATGTGTGATTTGAGGACTTCACTCTTTCCCCCCCCTTCCCCTCCCCCCACTTTTTTTCTGCATTAGGGGAAACACTGCATTCTTGATGTCTCTGGCAATGCGATCAAGAGGTTGCAGATTGCTCAGCTGTACCCAATCTCCATTTTTATTAAACCTAAGTCAGTGGAAAACATCATGTGAGTAAAAACAATGTGTCTTCAGCTCAATTGTTTCAAAGACTCTGCAGGTTTTTTTGGGGGCGGGGGGGGAGCTATAAATCATTTGAAAGAGATAAAACACACTTTTTAAAACGTAATTGTTTTGTGTATGTCACTGACTACATTGAGTCACAAGGGGACTTTTAAGGGTGAGTTGTTCTTCAATTCCTAGGCCCTATAGGTATGTCACAGGTGGGTACTGGTACTTGCTATCCACCAGAGACTGGAAATTCTAACAAGCAGCATCCACTGGCCCAAATTTGCACAGTCGTTCTCATCATACCCCAGAATAATGGCATAGGAGGGAGTCCAAGCCAAATCCTCCCTAGTTCCTCCCTACATTTCTGTAATCTGAACTGAAAAGCTGGTGTCCCCATTTCTCCAGGTTTCTCTTTGGCCTATAAATAGGTATAACAAAACAAAACAAAATAGATATAGTAAATAGTTCTATTAAGTATAATGTAGTTAGTATAGTTCTTTACCCATACTAGGTAAAGCTTTTGTGCACACAAAGTTTTTGAGCTTCAACTCAGGAAACACCTTATAGAAAAGGTTGAGACCACATTCTGATATAGGCCATGGTTGTTTGTACTCTACAATGGCCCCAAGAGAAAAACAACACCCCAACAAGCACGAGCGGACTGGAGACGGCTGCTGCTAACTCTGAGGACTCCGCTTACAGTACTTCCAGTGAAGGTAGGCTGCACTTCCATAGTCACAAGGACAGATACCCATCTAGGTCTTTTCATAAAAGATGAGATCCCTCCCTGACCAGGTCAATTAAGCCTTTGTATATAGATCCTAACGTGCAGATACACTGAAAAAAGCCTGCAGTAAGGGGGTAAAGTGCAGAAGAAAAAGGATCTATTCGTTCTGTCAGTGGCTCTGACTTCTAACCAAAAGGACTGACATCTACTGGCTGTGTCTGAAAGTGTAGGATATGACTGTTCAACAGTACTGGCCTATCCCTCGACTAACCACCCAACTGCAATCTCTTCAGATGCATCAGAATTGTCTGTCCCATTCATCAAAACACCTCAAATGCCAGATTGTATGGACACTTAACACTTCACTGGAGGATATATTTCTCTTTTCCCCAGTCACACTCTTTTCTGGTCTGATCTTTGCAGGAACATTGCCACACAGGAGAATGAGACAATTTAATTGAGAGAGGAACCATCTTTTCTTCTCTGAATAATGTACCTATAGGTGCTCCACTTCAGTCATTTCAGGTTTGCATGCATTTCTTGAGCCCTTGACTGGAGATGATCTGTTAGCAGAATCAATTTAGCTTACTACGTGTATGCTGCATTCCACCAAAGAACCCAAAGTCGTAAACTTTTTAGGATATATAGGCCTGCACAGGTGACCCATCTTTAGTTCCTTCTGATCCACCTCAGCCTGAAATGGAGCCCTAGCATGTCTGCCTTGAGCATGCCTGGGCTAACTACTTGTTTATAATTTAGTACTAGTTAGTATGAGAGAGTTGTTACCTAGCTGGTTAGTAGATAAATAGAGAGAGGTTTAACTTTGTTCCTCTTCCTCCCAGTAGGGAGCTGTACTCTCCTGACAGGATATGCTGGGTGTTCCAGAATTCACATTGCCTTTTTTTTTTGTTTGTTTGGGAGTGGGGGAGGGTGAGAGGAGTCAGGAGGCTGTGTCGGGTAGTGATGGATGCTTTCTGTGAATGCTGCCTCAGTCATACATCTCCCAGAATTGTAACTTCTGCTTGGCCCTTAAATCCAGAGCAAGGAAGAGCCTGGGAATTAAATTGAGGCAGCTTCTAAGGATCAGTCCCCAGTTAGGACCCTTGTGCCATCCAAACTAAAGCATCGTTCACTACTGGTGTATAGCTTCAGTATGCTATAAATTTATGATCATGGTCCTCTACTCAGTGCCATAGGAATTTTGATACTCAAAAGATTTATCAGTGGTGGATGAACTGGAATTTCCACTACCGTTGCTTTCAGTACGAGTCTCCACTTTTTTCTGTGGGTGGATTGGATAGAATAGGATGAGGGAGAACAAGTCTATTTCTTGTCTTTCTCATCAAAGGACTCCCTAGAGAAGGTCAGGCAAAGGAGGGACATACTAAAGAGAATGATGGAGGCTGGTGATAAGAGCTCCATAGCTCTCTTGTATGTAGAGATCTGTATCTGAGCATCTTGGAAAAGGAAAAGGTAGTCTCAAAAATGATTGAAGGGGACAAAAGGTTGGAGTTGCAGAACTAGAGCTGTGGGAGGATTTGAACACTGAACACACTTATCAAAACTATTATTTCAGTAATTACTGGCTACTTGCGCTAAGTAGATGGAGAACCCTTTTCTAAAACTTGTCTCTTCTTAAGAGTTCGATGAATCTGTGAAATGCAAAGAACTGAGCAGGGCAAAATCTCTGGGCAGCTTGTGACCTATGAAGTTTTCTTTGTAGGGATAAAAATGCACCCATGGATGTTAGTATAGCCCTGGAGTCTAAAGTGTAAAGAGAGCTGTCCGTAGTTTCTGAGAACATTTAACCATCCAATGGGAGGTCCTCAATGATATTCTGAATCTCTCTTGGGAGCCCCAAGAACTGGAGCCATGATGTCTTGTGCATAACTACCACATTAGAGGTGGGCTCAGCCTCAGTGCCTGCAGTTGATATCCTGACTAACAATTGTTCTTCTTCGAGTGTCCCCGTGGGTGCTCCACATTAGGTGTTGGGCTCGCCCGGCGCCGCAAATGGGATCTTGCAAGCAGTTTCTGCCGGACCGCGCATGCACCGGTGTGCGCCGCTCCCTTGCGCGCTCCTGGCCACGTGCGCGATGCGGTCCCCACCAGTTCCTCTTAACCGCCGTCGGCTGCAGACGGAATCTGACTAGGCTACGGCCAAGTTAGCGTATTCAATGGTTTTTAGCTGTTTTCTTTAAAGTTTTCAAGTTCTTAGTCTATTGTTAAGTTAGCCAGTTTTTTTTTTTGTTTGTTTTTTTTTTATGAAAATAACAACAAGAAACAATAAGCGGGATGGAATTCAGTCCAGTCCTAGTAACAAGCGGAGCACCAGAGGCCAGGAGCCTAGGGCCATTAGCCCTCCTGCCGCGGCAGGCTATCCAAGAGGGGGAAAACAGCACAGAGAAGGTACTAAGTACCCCATTAACAACTAAAAGACTCACCAACAATGTCCTCTTCAGGATTCAAGAAATGTGAGTCTTGCTGAGAGGCAATGCCAGCGTCTGATGGGCACAGTCACTGTATAAGGTGCCTTGGGGAGTCCCATGTCACGCAGAAATGCTCCTTCTGTGCAAAATTAACAGCCAGAGCAAGGAAGGACAGGGAGATGCCGCTTAAAATGCTGCTATTCGACAAGGCCCTCCAGCCAGAAGTGCCGGAGCGGCCGCAGCAGAAGGGACCCTCCGGGGCCCATAAAAGGAAAGCTGCCTCCCTCACCCCATCAGCGCAAAAACGGAGGAAAGTCTCCCCAACCTGATCCCTGCCGGCAGCAACAGCGAGCGGGACGGGAGGAGCGCACAGCCCCCAGCCGCAGCAACAGCTGATCGGCGACGGCACGGAGAGCCACGTGGAGGCGGCTCAGCCTCCGATGATCAAACAGCTGCCCCGCACCGCAGGCAGGGCGGCGGCTAAACAAGCGCTGGTACCAGCAGCACCGCAGGCAGCGGCACCGACCCCTGGGGAACCAGCAGTGCAGAGCGCGCAGGCACGCAGCCTGCAGGCACCGGAGGACACTACCCGCGCGGCACCGCCCAGGAGCGTGGCGAGCGCGGCGTGGACGGGGCCGAGATCCCCTGCACGTCAGGGGGCGGAACCACCCCCTCAAGGGAGGGGGAAGGCTGCACAGAAAACAAGGCACCGCAGCCCCTCTCCAGACAGGGCTGCAGAGTTGCTTTCTCTCAGCCCTCCGCTCATGCTGCGGACTCCAACTAGAAGGCAGGGGTCCCCCCTAGCCTACCCGGAGCCCCCGTCTCCATTTTTACAACCAGCCTCGCCCTGGCTGGGACCACCCTCACCCTTTTTGGGGTTTGAGCCGCTGGAGTACTATCACAAATCGCTCTCTCCAGTGTCCCATGTCTCTCGACGATCTCGCTCCCCCAGACGCAGGGGGTACGCACCAAGGGAGTGGTCCAGGTCACCTTCCCAAGAACAGTGCCCATGCTGCCATGGTCGTCCCTATCACGCAGGGCATAGACACCACCGGCATTCTACCAGGGAAAGATCCCCAAAGACAGTCCCGTATCCCCGAGGGCAATCGCGAACGGGGACAGAGACTCAAGTATCCCAGGGGTAACTGGTTATGGAACCCCGCGATTTTCCCTCTCAAGCTTCCAGTGAGCAGATGTACCATCGCCAACAAGAACTGGAAGGGTCCAGAGAGGCGTATCCTAGTGGTTTCTCGCTCTCCTCCCTGGACGAGGCTACGGCCCCGGGGGACGTCCATCCTCCGGACGATCTCAGACAGTTTCAAGAGCTGTTTAAAAGGGTGGCCTTCACGCAAGGCATCCAGACAGCAGAGGTGCAAGAGAAACACCATAAGCTCCTCAAAAATCTGAGACCTCCGGCCTCCTCCAAAATAGCAATACCGCTTGACAAAGCAATCTTGGAGTCTGCCACTACGATATGGCAGACCCCTGCGACTATTCCGCCTGTCCACAAGAGAGCGGACAAGAATACTTCGTGCCGGCGAAGGGCATGGAGTTCCTGTTCAGCCACCCACAACCAAATTCCTTGGTGGTAGAGTCGTCGCAACAAAGATCAAAGACATCTCAATTCAAGACGGGGAACAGACAAAGATGCCAAGAAGCTAGAGCTGTTCGGCAGAAAGGTCTACTCTTCCTCCACACTGCTGTTGCGAATGGCAAATTACGCAGCGCATCTAGCGAACCACAATTTCGACAACTATACTAGGTTAACCTCCCTCATGGACTCGCTTCCAGAGGACAAGAAACTGGTGCTCAAGGCCATCGTGCAAGAAGGCTACGCGGCCTCGAGGACGGGAGTTCAGATTGCCCTGGATGTTGCGGACACAGCAGCACGCTCCACAGCTACGGCAGTGGTGATGCGAAGGGAGTCCTGGCTCCAGACTTCGGGTATACCGAGGGATCTGCAAGCAAAGATCGTCGATCTTCCCTTCGACACGCAGAAGCTGTTTGCTGAATCAACTGACCCGGTCCTTCATTCCAGTAAAGATTCAAGAGCCACACTTAGGACCCTGGGGATTTACACCCCTCCATACAGAAAGAAAAAGTACTACCCTCAACAAAGACGGTACCAGTACCAGCCACAGCGTCCCCAGTACCACAGGGGTTACAAGCAAGGGCGACATCAACAGCACCAGCAGTACAGAACTCCCAGGCGACGTTCCCAACAGAGCCGTGCGTCCTCAGGGCAGGACCAAAGGCCACAAGTTTGACACACAGATCCCGGGCTGCGCCATCACTACCATCGCACAAGGTCATCCGAAGCTGTTATTCCACCATCGCCTCCGACCATTCTACGACCAGTGGCAAAGGATCACCACAGACAAATGGGTGCTGGAGATCATAGCCACGGGGTACGCCATCCCCTTCCAGTCGCTCCCACCGCCACGACCTCCACCCAGGCCCCACCTCCAGGAGGCCTCCCACGTAGCGAGGCTCAAGCAGGAGGTAGATGATCTCATGCTCATAGGGGCAGTGGAAAGAGTGCCGGAGCAACTGCAAGGGAGAGGGTTCTACTCGAGGTACTTCCTCACGGAGAAAAAGACAGGAGGCTGGAGGCCCATCTTAGATCTTCGAGGCCTCAGCCGGTACCTGCGCAAGCAACGCTTTCAGATGATCACAATCGCCTCCATCCTTATGGCACTGGACGATGGAGATTGGTTCACAGCCCTCGACTTACAAGACGCGTATTTCCACATAACTATCCATCCGGCTCACCGACGATTCCTCCGGTTCATGGTAGGCAAAGAACATTTTCAATACAAGGTCCTACCGTTTGGCCTCTCCTCAGCCCCCAGAGTTTTCACCAAGACCTTGGCAGTGGTGTCAGCCTACCTGCACAGACGGGGTATTTATATTCCCGTAGCTGGACAACTGCCTACTCAAAGGGGCCTTGAATGAAGAGGTACTACGCATGATACGCGTCACAGCAGGCACGTTCTCTTCGCTCGGCCTGGCTATCAATCTGGCAAAATCGAAGATAGACCCCACACAGGACATAGAGTTCATAGGGGCACGCATAAATTCTATTACAGCAAGAGTGTATCTACCAGAGACACGCTTTTGGACCATCGGCTCCCTCGTGCAAGTCATCACCTTCAGCTCTACGGTGCCGGTTCTTACAGCTGTGATGTGCTTACAGCTGCTGGGCCACATGGCAGCAGCGACGTTCATGGTACAGAACGCCAGGTTACACATGCGCAGCATGCAGCACTGGCTGGCAAGTGTATACAAACCAGCAGCACACACCGTTTACAGGGTGGTGTCGCCCACAACAGAGGTGCGCAAATCCCTGCAATGGTGGGTGAACCCCAAGAACATGCTAACAGGGGTACCCTTCCACCAACCACAAATATTGGTTTTTCTTACTACAGATGCCTCCCACATCGGATGGGGAGCACACATGGGCGAAGAGGTGACGCAAGGACTGTGGTCCTCCACGGAACAGTCACTGCACATAAATATACTGGAGCTCAGAGCAGTGTTCAACGCCTGCAGACACTTTCAAGACCATATACAAGGCAAAGTAGTCGGGATCAGTACAGACAATACCTCCACCATGTTTTATATAAATCGGCAAGGAGGAGCTCGGTCCCGTGCCTTATGTGCGGAAGCAGTCCGGTTGTGGAACTGGTGCATCGCCAACAATATAACCTTGAAAGCCTCGTACTTACCAGGCGCTCACATTGTGAAGGCAGACCAGCTGAGCAGGCGTTTCGCACTCACGCACGAGTGGCAGATCCATCCCGATCTGCTACGACCGATTTTTCACGCATGGGGCTTTCCCCAGATAGACCTGTTTGCCACTCAACACAACAAGAAGTGCCCACGATTCTGCTCCAGGGCAGGACTGGGACGGGGGTCCCTGGGGGATGCATTCGCGATCTCGTGGAGGGGCCCCGTGCTTTACGCATTTCCTCCCACAGTGCTTATCCACAAAGTCTTGCAGAAAGCCAGGAGAGAGGGAGCCCGAATGATCCTAGTAGTCCCAACGTGGGATCGACAGCAATGGTTCCCCTTACTTCTGCGCATGTTGGACCGTCCACCGATGCCCCTCTTGGTGGTGCCGGATCTGCTCACGCAAGCTCAGGGGTCCATAGTGCATCCACATCCCCGAGGCCTACAACTACAAGCATGGTTAATCCATGGCTCAGCTCCCTAGAGAGCACATGTACGGAGGAAGTGCAACAAGTCCTAGAAAGTAGTAGGAGGACTTCCACCAGGAAGACCTACAAGCAGAAATGGACTCGCTTCACTGCATGGTGTTCTACCAAACAGTTAGCCCCCCTTGCTGTGCCTGTACCTGTAATATTAGAGTATTTACTGGACCTCAAGAGAGGAGGACTCTCCCTATCCTCGTTAAAGGTCCACCTTGCTGCTGTTTCGGCTTTCAGACATGAAGAGGAAGGGCACACGGTGGTTGCCCATCCAATGGTTACCAGGTTCTTCAAAGGGCTGGTAAACCTATACCGCCCTCGGAAACCGCTTCCACCTTCATGGAGCTTGGACCTGGTGCTTAGTGCGCTAACGGGACCACCGTTTGAACCTTTAGCCACGGTTTCCCTCCGTCTCCTTACGATAAAGACTACCTTTCTTCTCGCAATCACGTCAGCTCCCAGGGTGAGCGAGCTTGCGGCAGTTATGGCAACGCCACCCTGCACAGTATTTTCCAAGGAGGCGGTAACCTTACGGCTGCATCCAGCCTTTGTTCCCAAAGTTTCTTCTGAGTTTCATATTAACGAACCTATTGTTTTACCCTCGTTTTATCCAAAGCCTCATAACTCTAACAAAGAGGCGCGCCTACACCTCCTGGACGTGAGGAGGGCGCTGGCTTTCTATATAGACAGGACTAAGTCCTTCCGGAAAACAGACTCCTAGTCTCTCTCGCTCCCAAATCAAAAGGAGAAGGTATCTCTTCGCAGAGAATCTCGAAGCACATCGTATCCTGCATAAAAATGTGCTATGAACTCAAAAAGACTCCTTTACTGGCCCCACCCAGGGCTCACTCCACTAGGGCGGTGGCGGCATCAACAGCCTTTTTCAAGGGCGTTGCACTAAAAGACATGTGCAGAGCAGCGACCTGGTCATCCTATGACACCTTCGCCAAACATTACGCCCTTCACAGGTTATTCCAAGAGGATACCCGTCTCTCGACAGCGGTCCTCTCGGGGACAAGCTGCATATAATCCGATTACCCACCTCCTATCTTGGGTTACTGCTGGGTAGTCACCTAACGTGGAGCACCCACGGGGACACTCGTAGAAGAAAGAGAAGTTACTCACCGTAGTAACGGTGGTTTTTCGAGATGTGTCCCCGTGGGTGCTCCACCACCCGCCCATCCTCCCCGCTTCGGATCTATATTTAGTGTTTTGCAGGAGCATCCGAGGCGGTTGGTCAAGGAACTGGCGGGGACCGGATCGTGCATGTGGCCGGAAGCGCGCAAGGGAGTGGCGTGCGCCGGCGTATGCGCGGTCCGGCAGAAACTGCTGGAAAGATCCGACCTGCGGTGCCGGGGCGAGCCCGACACCTAACGTGGAGCACCCACGGGGACACATCTCGAAGTTACTACGGTGAGTAACTTCTCTTTTCCTTTTACATAAAAAAAAATCCTTTGACTGGTAGAAAAATCAACTCAACATGGGTGCAGGCATTCTTTTCATTCATCCAACCCCAGCAATAACTGACAAGTGATACATCCCTATTGGGTAGAGAGCTCACCTCCGTACTCTCAAGGCATGGAACAGATGGTCACCTCAGGCAACTGCTTTCCACATCAACCCGTGGAAATGCGGAAAAGCCGGGGATGCTTTCCTTCATTTTTCTACCTCTCAACAGGGGCAAATCAGTCAGCATCACAGTGGACAACCTGGCCTGCACGTACTAGAATCACAAATATGGAGGAGGAAAATGCTATTCCCTGTGCACAGAAGCAATAGAATATAACCCAACAGATCCTAATGTTCAGAACACCACCTCACAGCCTGTTCTAGCAGCAGGCACTTTTCACAGGACTGTGAATGAGAACTGCAGACTGTTTCTCCATGGTCAGGGTTTGGCAATCTGTGGCTCTTTAAGGAGCCACTTGCAGCTCCAGACACTACTACTTTTGGCTCCTCTTGTGGCTTCCTGGCTTGCCACAGCTGAAATATAATGGATCTAAATTTAATTGGTTAAATGGCAGGATCCTTCCCACTGCCCTGCTGGCTGTTAAACCAATTAAATGTAATACATTATTTCAGCAGCAACAGGGCCGTTAGCTGTCCATGGTGCAGGTGGGGGAGGTGAGCAGGAGAGCTGAGGGGAGGGGCAATTGAATCTGCCATTGCTGGAGCTGCTTTGAGAAGTGGGGGGTAGGGAGGTGAAGTGGCGGCCGTGGAGAAGCCACGGCAGCAAGTGAAGCTCATAGTCTGAGCCAGGTTAATCCTGGGGATGAGGGGGGTGCGTTTGGGACCTAGAGGGGTTAAGCCTGGGGATGGGGAGCAGGTTTGTGTGATGCAGGGGGTAGAGCTTGGGGATGGTGGGGTGGTTTTGGGGGGTAAGGCAGGTAAAGCCTGGAGGTTGGGGGTAACTTCACTTGCTAATTGGTACAATTCATTGCGTGCACTGTTCTTAAAAGAGGGAAGACAAAGTACAGTTTGACATTATTTATTAAAGAATGTCTCATTCACATGCATTGTGGCTCTTGATTTCGTAATTGAATTTGAAAAAATGGTCTTTTCACTGTTTTGGTTGCAGACCCCTGTCCATGGTATATTCCAAAATGGGGGATTCCCATGGACCACTTTGCTATCTCCAGGGGACCACTTATACCCAATGCCCTCAGCCTCTTTGCCCCTCCTTTTTGCCCTGCTGTTGCCCAGGGAAGTCTTATTGCAGATGTCACAAGTCCATTTTAGAGTCACAGCCCACTTGTCAGAAACATCTTACAGTGCCTATCTTTTGGCAAGTTAAATTCCTTTATCAGGAACACAGAGGATGTGCTAGACTCACTGAATGAGTCTAGATTGGGCGTTCATTCCCTGAGAATTTATGCTTCAGTTCCAAAGAGGAAACATGAATGACAAGTGTACAGACCAAAGCCACCACCTTCTCCCACCAGCATCCAGTTGAGCCTCCACTTAAAAGACAAAGAATTCAAAGCCCTTCTCCTGACAAGTGCTCACAGCTGTAGAAGCCACCTACTTCAATATCCCATTTTTTTGGGGCTCTCTCTCACTTTTTGCCCATAATTGAGACTCTGTCATGATGCACAGTTGGGTTTTGTCCATACAGGTTACGTGATCAGATTTTTCTCCTTCCTTCCCCCCCACACCCCAAAAAAAAAAAAAAAACAAACAAGCAAACAAACATTCATGGCTCAGTTTTAGGGACCACTTTCATGAATGATAATTCAGCGAGAAGCAGACCCTCAATCGTAATAACAGTGCAATTGCCGCTTCAGTTTCATTGTATGTTACTCACCTCCTCTCCCCGGCCCCGAAAAAATAGAAAATATCAATTTTGAACCTTCAAATATCAGCATCTGTATTCATGGAGTTATTGGAGTAAACCAGCAATTTTAAGCCCCAGTGGAACCCCACCCAGGGGAACCAGCTTGCCCAGCAGTTTTCTCATAAATTCTTCAAACCCTATAAGAAGCACTTCTCCTGGCAACCTCAACCAGCCACACAGCTGGGCTCAGCCAAGGGTAAGAAGGCTAGCAATTGCCAATTTTGTGGTCTGCTCAGGACAATCTAACCAGTGTGCATGATAAATCCAGGCTGTCTCCTCTTCTCCACCTGCTTCCCCCAGCTTTTTTCCCCTCCCCCCACAGCATCGGCATCCACTATTTCAGATTGCTGGGTTCTCGGTGTCCTCTTCAGAGGTGCAATTACTTTCTATGCTCCTATCCACTCCCCCTCTACCCACCCATCCCTCTTCAAGGACCATTCTCGTGTGCATCTTCTCAAAGAGGTGTACTTTCACCTTAGCTCAGTAGCAATGGAGGTTGTCCCAGTGGAGTTTAGGAGCAAGAGTTTCTATTCCCGGAGCTTTCTAATCCCCAAGGTAAAAGGGGGTCTCAGAGCCATCCTCAAACCACCAGACTTCAGTGGGTACCTAGCATAGCTGAAATTCCACATGGTTTCCTTTTCCTTATTCATCCCTTCTTGGATCCTGGAGACCTGAGAGATTTGTCCTCAACCTTCAAGACCCCTACATTCACATCTCCATTTTCAAGGGCCACAGGTGCTTCCTCTTCTTTATGGTACGTCAGAAGTACTACTGATGTGCTGTCACTGCATTTGGCCTCTCTTTAGCTCCAGGGGTTTTCACCAAGCGTGTGTTGTTTGTAGTGGTTTTGCTGAGGTGTTGGGGCATCCAGATATTTTTGTACCTCAACGACTGGCTGGTCGCGTGCAGCTCCAGGTCCCAAGTGAGGAGCAAGAGCGTGTTCCTGTCCACATGCAGCACCCTAGGCTTGCTGGCAAATGATAAAAAGTCCATGCTAATACCAATACAGAGGACAGAGTTAGTCAGGGCAATACTTGATGTTGAGATCACCAGAGCATCCCTCTCCAGGGACAGGTTCCAGGCTCTGGCAGACCTCATCACGGGTGTCTCCAAGTTCCCAGTAATGATAGCCAGCATGTATCTAAACCTCTGGGTGCACATGGTGGCACGCACTTACATCATCCAACATGCCAGACTCAACATGCACACCCTACAAACATGCTGGTGGTGTTCTTCTTGCAGTCCATGGATCATCTAGATAAGGTTCTGACCATTCCTGATCCCATACTTACCTCCCCCCATTTGTGTACAGTTCTGGAAAACATGCTTCATGGAGTCCCATTCAAGAGCTGTCGTCCTGCCATCAAGCTGATTTGGATGGGGGAGCCCATCTTGGGGACACCAGAACCTAAAATATGTGATTTCTAGAAGATGTAGGCCTGAACATCAACGTCAAAGAATTCAGGGCAGTATGTCTGGCATGCAAAAATTCCTCCCCACACTCCCACCTAACATGCAGAGTGGTCAGAGTTCTTACAGATAACACAGCCTTGTAATCTGTGGGTGAGTTACTGAAGTCCTCAAATGATGGTCTAAAGATTTCAGGTTACAGGGATTCTACTACACTAGTTTAAACCTTCAAGTGACCTGTGTCCCATGGTGCAGAGGAGCATGAAAAACCTTAGGATGGTCTGCCAATCTAACCTGCAGAAGAGTCTTGCCTGACCCCAAATATGGTGACCTACCATAAAATCTTGTTTACAAAGTCTTCAACAAAAATTATAGATCCAGAAATGACACTGCAGCCACCATACCAGAAGTGTGGGGATTTTATATATCTATAATTAATGTGTTAAATAATGTTTCTCAGGCAAGTGCATACAGCATGTAGGATGCCAAACTTATGAAGTCTGCCAGTCATAATTGCTGTTCATTGGTAGGCAGGGAGTCCTAAAGAATTACCATATGTTAAGGGTATGGGTGTATTAGAAAATGGCAGTCATAAACAGCCCTATCTTAGTATAAAAATGCCATACATATGAGCAAATGGAGTCTGCTTTTTAGAATTTCTAGACTCAAGAGGCATGGTGCACGTGTGTTCCCACATGTGGAATACAGACAAGGGCCACACATTTCAAAAAACTTTGAGTTACAGGTAGGTAACCTAAAATTTTATATTGAAGTTGCTTAGTGGGTTTTGAGTGTTAACCCCCGTGTCTTGACATCTGGGAAAGAAATGGAAGGACAGTCTACTGCACTCTGATTGTAGCCCTCTAACTTAAGTCTCCCTTCAAGAGTTTAATAAATCATATATTCAGGATTAGGATTAGGATTAGGATTAGGATGAGGCTAGTTGGGTTTTTTTTCCCCACTAGGATTTGTATTCAGAGGGAAGTTTAATAATCTCATTTCAAAGTATTTGCTAACTGCTTATTATTTCATAATGTATTTCTTCTCAGGGAAATGAACAAACGTTTAACAGAGGAGCAAGCCAGAAAGACCTTTGAGAGAGCTATGAAACTGGAGCAGGAATTTACTGAACATTTCACAGGTTTGTGTATCTCATTATAGTTTCCTTCAACAAACAGAATTGTGTAGACTGGAGCACATGAATTGTCACAAGAGACTGAGCCTTTATACTTCAAGCACATATTTTGTCACCAAAATTGGCCTATAGTGAATATTTTAGGACATGTAAAAATCAACATAATGTACTGCAACTATTTATTAAGTATGTGTATCAATTCATTGCTTAGCTGAGAGACATGTCTTTTTACTTCATCTGGTGCCAATTTATGCTTCAGAGCCTGAAAACTTTTCCTATTTTGCTACTAGAGAAACTAGAGAACTTGGAGACTTTAACACAAAGGTCACTCACTGGTATCTTCATGCCTCTCCAGAATGCAAAGGATGGCTAAACCTGTGAAAACCAAGGAATTAAGAGTTACAATAAAGCAAACTTACACTTCTGAAAACAAGGAAACTCAGAATTAGGTACACACAAAGACAGCCGTGTCTCTGCCACAGTGTTGCCTCTAATTTCTTCCATGGGCAGAATAAATTTTTGTTACGTGGACCAAGGCATGTGAGGATGTGCACCACCAGTAAAAACACATGCTGTCCACTGTGCTTGGCTGTGGACTCTCTGCTAATCAGCTGTGCAGCCCCTGAATCTCATTTGGGTGGCTCCTTAAGTGCTCAGCTTACAACATACTCTGTTCTGCCTCCTTAGAGCCAGCGGTAGCCATTAGGGATTACCTGCAGTCACTCCAGCTGTGTGCAGGGTTAGAATTAGCTATATTGAAGGGCGGTGGGATTAGCTGGAACAGCTTGGCAGAACTGTGATTGTGCCATGAGGTGGTCTGGGGCAGGCTTGCCTTCTCCCTTGTGTGTTCAAAGAACATAGTTGTTATGTTTATGTTGAGGGATCCAGTATGCTTCATTCAAGTGCCTCATTCTGTAGGTTCAGCAACGAAGGGTCCTGTGGCACCTTATAGACTAACAGAAAAGTTTTGAGCATGAGCTTTCGTGAGCACAGACTCTCTTCATCAGATGCTGGCCTTGGAAATTATGTATTCTGTAGGTTGTGTCAGCAGCAGTGCACAGGGGTCTTCTTGCTGTAGGGATCTTCAGCAGTGAGGTGAGTTATGAGTATGGTCTGTGAATTTAATGAAAAGTAAATGAAAGTTTTGTGTCGAGTGGAATCCAGTATATAAGGATGAAAGGATTTGATAAAAAGGAATGAAGAGGTTGTACAATTTAGGAAATGGGGGTTGTGGCTGTGGAGTAAGCTCTGTTTGAACCTAAGTTAAGAGGAGATAGCTTCTGTTCAGGATATCTCATCAAAACATAAGTCATAAGTTTTGTGTCAATAAAGAGAATGTGTTAAGTGTTGCAGCCTTCATAGACTTTCAAAAAGCCTTCATCAGCATTGATAGACACACTGTGGAAACTGCTGCAACACCCTGGCATCCCATTCAAAATTATCCTGATTTGTTCAACATACGAACCCTCAACATGCTAAGTTGTTCACAATGGTGCCTTGGCAGAATCCTTCAGCATACCCTCAGGAGTGCAACAAGGGTGCCTATTGTCACCTTTCCTGTTCTTGAGCACAATAGACTGGATTATGAGCTGGAAAACAGATGACCATCAAACAGCTAGAGGACATTGATGTCACCTCCTTTCACACTGACACGAAAGCATGGAAGAAAAGGTTGCAATGCTAGATGAACATGCCACAGTGACTGGACTGAGTATTGACAAGGGAAAGGCCAAGACAGTGAGGATCAACCAGTCCAGCAACACTGCCATCACAATGGGAGGGAATAACCTGGAAGATGCGGAGCAGTTCACCTACCTGAGATGTATTTTGGGCAGAGACAGGAACGGACAAGGATAGCTGTGCCAGAATAGGGAAAGCAACAGCTGCATTCAAGACTCTTAATCCCATATGGAGTTCACAAATATCTGCGAAGATGAAACTGCAAATCTTCACTAGAAACATGAAGAGCATTCCTTTGTATGGATGCAAGATGTAGCATGCTAAGAAGTCTTCAAATCACAAGCTACAGACATTCATAACCAGATATATCCTTCACATCAAATTGCAAGACTGTCACAGATAAGGAGCTTTGGAACAGAGCAGGACAAGAACCACTTGACGTTCAAATCAAGAGAAGAAAGTGGGGTTGGCTAGGCCACGCTCTCAGAAAACCATCATCCAGCATAGTCTGTCAAGCTCTCAAATGGAACCCAGAAGGAAAATGGAAAAGAGGAAGACCTCAGACAACCTGAAGATCTACTGAGATTAAAGGAAGTCAGCTAGAAGTTTTGTCCTGAGACAGGGAAATGGAGGAGAATTGTAGATGTCCTATACTCTCCCCAAAGTACAAGGGTTTAAGTCAAGTAAATGATTAGATGCTGCCCTACGGTGGTTGTGCCCTATTCCCTGAGTGCTCTGCACTATCTGTAAATGCTGAGTGCTAGTATGCGTGTTATGGCTGAGCTGGGGCATCACTCAAAGAAATCAAAGTTTTAAGGTTAAATTGGCATATATCTTAATTCTGTTTCCTAATTTTCAGAAGTTTTAAGAGTGTATTACCTTAACACTTTACTAGTTTTTTTTAGAGGTATATGGTTAGCCACTCTCCGGATTCTAGAGCATGTGGCAGCACTGGACTACTTCAAAGCTTTGGGACATTTCATTTCTTGTTTTTTAAAAACATAATTTCTAAGCTCCCCATAAGCTTTTCTCCTTCAGCACCTGGGACTCTTTGGCAAGGATTGCCCTGGCCTCAAAACACATGGGCTACATGTTGGTGTCTACTGCCTGTGCCTTGTTTCCTGTCTACCTGTCCAGCAAAACCTGATTGCCTCTTCTCAACCATCCTCCCTACAGAGAGGAAAGCCTCAGCAGAGGAGTTGCAGAGAAGACACAGAAACAGTGAAGGAACTAGCTTGGAGACAGTGGGGACAAGTTTTGAAGGGAGGGATAAGGATATGGGTGGAAGGATGGTACAGTGGTTAGGCCCTGGGACTTGGGACAATTCAGATCCTTGCTGTACCACAGAGTTGTTGTTTGGTCATGGGCAAGACACTTTGGTCCAGATCCGTAAGGTACTTAGGTGCCTAATTCTCAGTTTTGACTTGCTGTGATCCACATAATTCCTTTTTTGAGCCCGGTGAGCCCTTATACTCACGTGGTACCTAAATTTTTAAGGTAACACTTCCCTAGGTGCCTATTTTTCTGCCTCTGAGCATGCACATTGCTGACTTCCTTTACACTGAAACTTATCTCCCACATAAGCCACAGTATGATTCACAAACAAGGAAAATATAAGTATTTGTCCACCTAGGTCATGTCTGTGACCTGGTCCACAAGCTGTGCTTAAAGGCCATCTACTGGACTAGATCTTATTCCAAACTGAAGAGGAAGTGGAAATGGAGGTGATGTTGCTGCTTTGATGCATATTTACAGCTGTTAACACACTTGCCTGGGATGAGGGAGACCATGATGCATTTCCCACCCTCCCTTGATACTGGTTGCCATGCGGAGGGGCAAAGCCCATCCAGAGCCTCACATGTAGACAGGCAAGGCCTCCCCATCCCAGCTCACACATATGAGGTGCAGAATATTGGAGCTTTTGTCCAGTTCTTTGTATCATCTACCCATTGTTCCAAGATTTGTTAAAAATCAGCTTTAATTATTCAGAGAATTTATCTGTCAGTTCTTTTGATATTCATGGGAGCAAGTTATGCAGTCTTGCGGATTTAAAAATACTTCAGTTCAATAACTGCTGGTCAGTGGTCCACTGCTGGTCAATGGATGAGATACTGGATCCAGGAGAGTCATGAAGGAGCACAATCTGACTGTTTCCCACCTCCCTCTAGGATTTAGAGGAACTTATGCCCGCTGCCCCACCACTGTGTGCTATCCTAAGAGGTGTGAGGATCTGTGTGCCGGGATCCAGGAGTGTGGAAGGGGATGGGGGTAGGGGATCTTTCCTGTCTCCCTGATGCACTATGTTCCACCCTGTTTTTTCACTAGCTCCCTGTGTGAGACTGCTTCTTTGGCACTGGTGTGGGCTTGGCTTTTTACAATGTATATGTTCAGTTTTTAATTTGCCTGGTTAGTCAGACACACAACTAAATCTGAATGGAATTTCAAGGAGCAAAGGGAAAAAAGTACTTTTTTCTAGCCAAAGGATTTGCCCTTACCAGGTATCAAAGGCCTGCCATAACCAACAGACATTTTAAAATGTCTGCTCCCCTCCCCCCCAAAAAAATCCCAAGAATCTTTTATGATAGAAAGTGGTGTTAGACAATCTAAAAATACAATCCAGAAACCACACTCCCATACTGGCGGAGGAAGGGATTCTGAATCTAGGGAGTCTTTCCCACAACTGTGTACTTTATCTGAACCCCTAGTCCAGGAGTGAGGAGCCTCTTTTGGATCAGGGGCCAGTAATCCACAGAACAATAAATTGAGGCACATACGCAAGTGAGCAACAAAAGAAGACACAACAAAAACCACCCCACCTCTCAGATGTGACCCTTAACAGAAGCTAGTCGATTTTGTGGAGTCCCACTAGGCTCTGGAGTATAGCCAAAATGTGGGTTTCATTTCATAGGAGAGGGCTGCCAGGGAGTGGGCTGAGGGGCAGGGATGCAGGGCAGGAGGTATGGTGCAGGACTGAGCTTGGAACATGGGGTTTGGTGGGAGATAGGGTACAGGAATGGGCTGGGGCAGGGATGCAGGGTCAGGAGGGTGCAGGAGTGGACTGGGGGTGATGGATCTGGGTATGAGGACGGGTGTAATAGCAAGGGTGTGGTGAAAGGTCTGGGCAAAAGAAATTGTGCAAGAGAGATATGGGGTCTGGAAGGGAAGAGGCAAGAGAGAGGGGCAAGGGCACCTACCTGGAGGAGGGAAATGCACATTGTTCCCCATGGCTCTCCATGGCTCACAGAAGGCAGCTGCTGGCATCGCCCCCCAACATCTCCGAATGGCTGTGATTTGGCCAGTGGGAATTGTGGGTGGGGAGCTCAATACCTGCATGGAGCATTTCCCTATAGCATACTGAGGCTCTTCTCCCTTGCCAGACAGCTAACAGGCTGGATTGGCCTCTGAATTGCCTGGTTCAGGCCCAGGAGGATCAGGGCTTCCCCCCGCACATATACACAGTGGTACACGCCAGCTGATGCTTCAGCTATGGCACTTCCCACCTAGCTGATTTTCCACCCCTGCCCTAGGCTGAGAATTCAGTCTTCAGGGAGAATGTGTAATACTACTCTTTGGACCAGGACCATGTACTCCTATGGATAATAGATTCTGATCCTGATTAGTAGTTTTGGTCACTGTCACAGTATTGGTATCTATGCCAGTAGCTAGTAGACTCCTGTAATTCACCCTTATCTAATAATACTACCTAGCATGTACGTTATTTGTGATACTTGTGTGCTAAACAATTGTAAATTACTATGGTTTTTATAACACTGTATCACTAAGGGGAGTTCTGACTAGTGACTCTTGGTAAAATATTTTTGCTAAGTAAAAAAAAAAAAAAGAGGATTAATGTATTTCTGTGTTTGCTAGTAGTATGATGTAGACTACGGGTAGAGGTTTCACCTCCCTGGTCTGACAGGATCAGGACCTCACCTGGGCCCCAAATGAGATTTTGCAGGATCAGGAGAGGTCCACTGCCATGCCCCCTTCCACACACACAGTTCTTTGCTCACCAGCTGTATCCTGAGTGGCCCAGGCACTGGCTCCTGCTGCAGGGCTCAGCTAGGGTGCAGCTCTGTGCTGTCTCAGTTCCATGCTGTAGAGGGCTGCCATGTGACTTCAGTCCCAACCCTAGCCTCCCTGGGCCACAGCAGGGCACCAGCCTCTGTGGGGCTCTGGCTCTGCCCCATGCTGTCATGGGCTGCTGTAAGGCTCTGGCACTGGGCTGCCCAACTCTTTGTAGCTGACAGCCTGCCCTTTGACTCCCAGGGTCTCTGCCAGAGAGGACCAGTTTTCGAAGATGCAACATGTATATGTGCTTACAAAGAAGTCATAGCTTTGTAATTGTAAAATGAATAAAAATCTCTTAAGAGCTTTGGTAAGTAAATTGAATTAGAGCAACTTCATTACCATTTGATGTAAATTGAAATGCTGTCATACATTTAAAATATTTTAAGAGTTAGGGAATGGAGTGAGAGGCAATTAGCAGCAAGTAATCAGGGTTCAATAATAGTATTAGTCTTGCGTGTATTAACACATATATAGGAATACAGTATTCTGCCCTAAATAGAAGCATTATACTTTTTCTTCCTGTTGAATTCTATTATGTGCGTTCTCAGCCTGGAGGTGAAGACGACAGTTACAATCAAGCTAAAATCAAGATTTCTGTCATTTGGATCCACAGTGTTGCAAAAACCCTAGTCCTGAGTCACATCTGACCATACTTCAATCTAATTTGGGTCAGAACACACCCATCTCCGTTCATTTATAATGCTTCTGTTGCCTCAGTGATAACGTATACAGTCTATATGATGTGAGTGTAGATTGCAGTATTTGTTTTTAAAGTAAGTATCAGATGTAGGGAATTAGAGAAACAGCATCTTCCTTCCATCTCAAATGAAGGACCCTCCTAGCAATCAGAATCCATCAGATGACCTAGTTTTCTTGTCTTTGTTCCTGATGCAGATGAGTAGGTCCTCTGTATATGCTGTGTGGAAGCCCACAACGCTATTTGACTTGTTACAGATCTCAAAGATTTATTTGCCTGGATTAGGATTAATAACAGTCATGCTGTTTTACCCTCCTTCCTGGATATCTGCATAAAAGTTGGAACTAGAAGAAAACTAAAAAAGAACCAGAAAATAACAAACCAACCCAAACTAGCCCTTGGAGATAAGCGAGGAAGCCAAAAAATAAACAGCTGCATGTGTCAATCTATAATGTGGAAAAATTCCTCCCTAATCCTGGGACTGTATACACTGGCCAGTTCAAAGACACTGGAGAAGTCCTATGCCCCTGAACAGTCTTTAGCATCCTTCATTCACAACATTGCAGGACCCTATTGTCCATTCCCTCTCCAGTCTGATTAAATCCCAACCCTGAGAAGGAGAGTGAGAATTTCTGCATACCTTGTGAGAGTCAGAAATGAATGCTTGCTGACTGTAATATTATGTTTTGCAGCTATTGTCCAAGGAGACACACTGGAAGAGATATACAACCAGGTGAAGCAGATCATAGAAGAACAGTCTGGGCCTTATATCTGGATACCAGCAAAGGAAAAATTATGAAAAAATTAGAGATTTTGCATTTTCTAGCTGACATCACCTACTCATTTAACAACTTGTAACCACTTTCTGTGGAGCCTGCTTCTAGCTCTTTCCAGTATGGGTCACACACTAAAACATCATATTCTGCTGTTCCCATATTTTTTTTCTTAACTTTTGGTGTCTGTTTTAGTTTGAATAATTTGTATTATTTTGTGGTAGTGTTCATTTGGCATATTTCCAATATGAAGGTCAAATGACCTGACAAGCTATTAAGGGTAGGGGTGAGGAATTATATAAAAGAATTCCTTAATGTTTAAGGGAATGTAACTTTCAGAGATTTTCAGGAAAGCTTATACATTCTTTTAAAATTTCATAACATAAGAATGAAAAATCATCTTACCCAATGATGTAAATTGTGAGCAATTTTGCACGCTTAATTTTAATAATGTGGGTTGGTCGAAGCTTTTAATTTCAGGTTTTAGTTCGTGGTTTAACTTTCTGTTGTCACAGAAAATATTTTTCTTTACAGGCAGTTAATGTAATTTTCTTAATTTCCAAATTAATGTACTCATTAACTTCCATTAATTCACCAGGGATATTGGTTTTCAAAATTTCATAATGATATTCTTAGTCTATTTTCATTCTTTTTTGCATATACAGTTACTAGGAATAAATATATTTAATGTTTTTAATCTTACTCATGCAATACTATTTACAGTGTCTTACAAAAGTTGTTTATAGATAATGGTCGTCACTTTTCTGAGTCGAAAACATGATGAGGTGCTAGAAAAGCTTGTATTTTACAAATGAATAGCCAATTTTCATTGGCAGTAAAACAAAACAGTTGCAGTGATAAATGATCATTGAGGTGATAAGAAAAGTCAGATTTGTAGTTTAAAAGTATGTGTGTTCTTAGGGCTATCAAATTTTAATGAATATTTTATCCACAATAACTGCCTATTTTGTTACAAAACTTTCTTTAAACTCTGTAACTATGGGAATTATTTTCATTACATAGTTGCACAGACATATATATAAAATATATATTTTTTCTTTTCCCACCTACTCCTAGCTTTTTTCTTTTTTTCTTTTGAGAATAAATATTGATTAGAATTTATCTTTCTTAATCATGTGAAATGAAATGGAGTATGGTGACTGGGGAAAACATCTAGAAGATATTAGTACAAGAAAAAAATATGGGCAAGTTCTCCTCTTTTCTACAAACAATTTCAGATGGCTGTCTTCCCCTCCTGTTCTCTTCCTCCCTCCCTCCCCCCCCCCCCCCCCCCCGCGCCTTGGGAAATGTGTGCTTTAATCAGTCGGAGATTTCAGAATTAACTGTTTTTGTGTACATCTCAGACTACAGCTGCCATATCTTCCTTGACATCTATGCACTGGAGAGATACAGTGAGCTGAGCAATTATAAATACATTTCTGCAATATAGAACTAGCATCTGCCATGAGAAATTCTCTAGTTATTAATAACTTTGGTACCTGCTCATGGTTCATTTGGAATCAATTTTGCATTAAAAATGTGCTTCTGATAGTCTCATTGCTGTTTCTCAACCACAATACATATGTTTTGAAAAGAGCTATCAATGTTATCCATTCCATTTGTCAGAAAGAGGAGAACAGCTAATAAAGTTTATTGTACAACATATTTTCCTGTCTTTAATTAAATCATCTAAAACACAAGTGATGTACAATTAAGAAATTAGGTTTGCAAACAAATTGGCAGAAACAGTAAATAATGAGCAATGATGTGATAGAGGAATATTGAAAAAACAGTATGTGGGCCCATGAAGTTTGATAGTTAAATTCAGGTTAGATCATGGGGTATGAAATTGAATGTAGTAAGCATGTATGAAAAAGCAAAGGACTGCAGAATTTTGATAGATTTGAAAATCATGTCAGTCTACAGCCTATTGTGCAGTGATGGGGCAGGGCACGTCTTGGCTGCATATTGGCTTGGTAAAGAAAGTGCATTCTTGATATGTTTTTATGGGTTTCTCTGCCTGTTTCTGGAATTGTAACAATCTGAGATTTATCAGCTATTAACAAGAACCAAAAGCAAAAAGCCTTCTGTCTAAAGCTCTGAAAACACTAGTGCCTAAATTTTAAGAAATGACAAGTGATTCTGGCTACAGGAAGTGACTTTTAAAAGCTTGGTAATTTCTGAAAATCAGGCTCCTTTAACATATCTTAATTTGGATACCTAAAAATTGAGGGCCCCCAAAATCACTAGTCGCTTTTGAAGGTATAATTTAACAAAGCTATTAGGTGGCAAGTTTTTCTTAGAAAAGAAAAAAGCTTTGTCTCTTATGGACTTTCCCTTACTGTTGTTGTGTATTTCCTTATTTTTAACTTGTCAGGAGAGATGTGTTCTCTTCATTGTTTTTACTGGAGGAGTTTTAGCAAGATTGAAGAAGTAAAGTTGGAGTGGTCTTCACTTTCATTTGAAATGATAGGGACTTTTGATTCAGGATCATGAAGCTTTTCTGCCATTTGTTTGTCAGGTGTTAAGTGTTTTAAACAGCCAGGACAAAATCCTTTCTCAGTAGTTCACATCTCTTGTTGGAGTGCTTGCTCATGTCCGTTCCTCATTAGATGTGTGTGCACTGTATGCACACTTGTTAGAGAATTTTTCACTGAGTGATATCCATTGGGTCAGCTTGAGTGCACTTTCCACAATGGTCATGTGCAGATGCTTGTGGTTCCATTCTTCAGGTCTACCATTAAAGGTCCAACAAACCATCCTGGATCTTCTCTTTAAAGGCACTTCAGTTTTTTCTGAGCAGATGCCAAGTTCCATAGTCTGAAGGGTTTCAAAGCCACACTCAAGTCAATGGGTCTGTATATGCTGGCACCTTCAAGGAAACACGTCAGGCCTCATCAACTGAGCCTCTTTCTGACTGCACTGTAGTGATAGGAGCTGTTTAAAAGTGAAACGGGTCATAAATACAAATATCCATCCCCATCCACTTCAGCCTTGCTCTGCCAGGTGCTCTCAGATACTCAGGGGCTCCAAACAGAACTTTTAATGGGGCATCTGAGGATGTTATATCAGCCCTGAGCCACTTCCTGATGCTCAACACCACCCCCTGGCCCAGCAGAGACTGCAGTCTGGATTTGGACCGCAGCTTGTCTTATCCAGCCTGAGAGGCTCAGGGTTCCAAACCCTCCACCCTCCCATGGGCTGGATGCCGTGGAGGGGAGCCCCGAGCCGCAAGATCCAGATCCATACAAGCTGCAATCTGAATTCAGACCACAGATTGTCACTTTAATGTAGGGTTGGGGAACCATACTTTGGAAGTGTTTCTCCATTTAGTCATCTCAACATGGCCTTTCATACCCACTAGGTCACTTCTTCACCCTGTGCTAAAGTATTTGCTTCATCTGTACCAGCAGGATTTAGCCATTTCATTGGTCAGGGTATACCTAACAGCCATCTCTGTCTTCCATGGTGAATATTAAGGCTTTTTTTAATGTGCAATATACCTTTGTTTCCTCAATGTCTGAGGGAGACTATACACACGGATTTATGAACCTATTCCACTGTTGGACCTAAATTTCATCCTGTCAAGACTCACAGACCCTCTCTTTGAGCCTCTGACATTATGCCTCTTATCATACCTCTCTTGCAAAATCGCCCTCCTGGTAGTGATTAGCTCAGCCAGAACGGTCCCAAACCTAGGGGCCTCATTGGAGGGAGGGGGAAAGGTCGGCTGTGTGTACCAGCTCCTCAATTTTTAGGAAAAAAGCACCATATAAATCTGTTTATGAACATTGCTCCTTCATGTCCTACCATGATGATGTGATTGTCTTGTCTTTATATGAGATTGCCCAACCATATATAGTTGGGATTGTTTTCCAATATGCATTAATTTCTGTTTATTAACTCAGAATTTCATCTGCCATAAGGTTGCCCACTCGTCTACTTTTGTGAGACCGTTTTGAATCCTTTTGCAAAACTGCTGTGGATTTAAATATCTTGAGCAATTTTGCGATGTGCAAATTTTGCCACCTCCCTGATTACACCTTTCTCCAGATCAGGCATCAGCAACCTTTCTGAAGCAGAGTGCCAAAATTTGTCCTTTTGACATTTATGTACGGTCCAAATGCTGGTGATACTTTTTGAAGTCAATAATAGTCTTACTTATAACAGCTTCAATTAATAAATAGAACCAATCAGTGATACACGTCAATTTAATCTGTAATTCTTATGAATATGCTGTAAAAATACATTGTTATAAATAGGGCTTCTGAACAATTTGATCTAATATGCAGAGGGGACTCCAGTTGAGAGGGGGGAAGGTCTGGTCTGGCCCTGTCCTGGAGGGGAGGATCCAGCCCTGCCCTGTGGAGGGAGCTCCAGGGCAGAGCCCAAGCCCCACGTCAGGACTTCCCAGGAAGGAGCAGGGACTACAGCTCTGTGCCCCATCCCCACACTCATAGTCCCTGGTCCTAGGCCCACATTCTGGTGTGGAATCCAGGGGGTAGAGGAAGCTCTGCAGCAGGAGCTCTGTCACTGCACCATGGTGGGGGCCTCTGGCACCAGCCCCACACTAGAGGCTCCACAGTGCGTCCTAGTCCTGTGCCATGGCATGGGCCTCTGCAGCTGAGGATCTGGCCCAACCCTGCTCTGCCGACTAGAGTATAGGGGGGACTCCAGCCCTGCCCGTACACCACATCAGGAGCCTTCACGTTACGGCACTGGCTCCAGACTGTGCTCTTGCCCTCTCCTGTGCTGCATGGGAGTGGAGGGGTGGGGCCAGAGCCCCTGCCAAGTGCCACTTTAAGTCAGCTCAGGTGCTGAGAGTGACATTCATGTAATGGGTTGCCGACCTTTGCTCCAGATCATTTATGAATATGTTGAATAGGACTGGTCCCAGTACAGACAAGTGGTAGACACCAATAGTTACTTCTGTCCATTCTAAAAACTGTTCCTTGATTCCTATTTTTTGTTTTCTTTTAACCAATTACCAGTGACCTATGACTGCTTTCTTAAGAGCCTTTGTTGAGGGACCTTATGAAAGGCGTTCTGGAAATCTAAGTAACTTATATCCACTGGCTCTCCCTTGTCCACATGCTTTTTGACCAGTTCAAAGAATGTTTGTAGACTGAGGAATGATCTGCCTCTACAAAAACCTTTTTGACTCTTCCCCTACAAAATATGCTCCTCTTTGTGTCTGACAGTTTTGTACAATAGTTGCAATCAGTTTGCCTGGTACTGAAGTTAAGACTTACAGGCCTTCTAATTGCCAGGATCATCTCTGGAGCCCTTTATAGGAATTCATATCAAAGCAGGTTTAAAGGCTAAGTTACACAGCATGACGGAGGTAGCCATGTCAGTCTATATCTTCAAGAACAACAAGAAGTCCTGCGGCACCTTATAGACTAACAGATATTTTGGAGCATAAGCTGTCGTGGGCAGAGTTGCTTCACCAGATGTATGAGTTGGGAGGTGGGTTCGGAGGAGTATATAAAGAGCATTGTCAACCTATCCAACTACACACTCAGCCCAGCAGAAGAATCTGCCCTTTCTCGGGGACTCTTTCGGCGCCCCACCCCCCCCACCTCCACAAACTTGGTACAGTTCTGTGGTGATCTGGAAGCATCCTTTCTCCATCTCCGACTCAGGGAATACTTCCAACACAACACTGAACAGTGCACTGACCCAAAGGTACCCTCCCACCTGCAGTACAAGAAGAAGAATTCTTCATGGACTGCCCCGATGGTCGAAATGGCAAACTGGACCTATACCTAGAATACATCCACCGATGTGCACAGGCAGAAATTGTGGAAAAGCAGCATTGCTTACCCCATAACCTCAGCCATGCAGAATGCAACGGCATCAACGGCCTCAGAAACAACTCTGATATTGTCATCCGAGAGTCTGGCAAAGGAGGTGCTGTTGTCATCATGAATAGGACAGTCTACCGAAAGGAGGCTGCCAGGCAACGCTCCAATACCACATTCTACAAGCCCCTATCCCAGGATCCCACTGAGGAATATACAAAGACATTACAGCATCTGCTCCAGACCCTCCCTATAAAAACCACAGGAACAGATCTACACAGATACACCCCTTGAACCCAAACCAGGTTTATTCTACCTTCTACCCAAGATCCATAAACGTGGGAATCCTGGACAGCCCATCATCTCAGGCATTGGCACCCTCACCACAGGATTGTCTGGATATGTGGACTGTCTACTTAAACCCTATGCTACCAGCACTCCCAGCTTTCTTCGAGATACCACCGACTTCCTCAGGAAACTACAGTTCATTGGTCACCTTCCTGAAAACACCATCCTGGCCACCCTGGATGTAGAGGCCCTTTACACCAATATCCCTCATGAAGATGGACTCCAGCTTGTTAGGAATATTATCCCTGATGAGACCAAGGCACAAATGGTGGCAGAGCTTTGTGACTTTGTCCTCACCTGCAGCTATTTCAGATTTGAGGACAATCTATATTTTCAAATCAGTGGCACTACTATGGGCACCCACATGGCCCCACAGTATGCCAAGATCTTTATGGCTGACCTGGAACAACACTTCCTCAGTTCTCGTCCCCTAGCGCTCCTCCTGTACCTGCACTACATTGATGACATCTTCTTCATCTGGACCCATGGAAAGAAGGCTCTTGAAGAGTTCAACCGTGATTTCAACAGTTTCCACCGCACCATCAACCTTAGTCTGGACCAGTCCACACAAGAGATCCACTTTCTGGACACTACTGTGCAGGTTAGCAATGATCACATAAATACCACCCTATATCAAAAACCCACAGACCACTATGCTTATCTACACACTTCCAGCTTCCATCCAGGGCACACTACACAATCTATTGTATACAACCAGGCACTAAGATACAACCATATTTGCTCCGATCCGTCCGACAGAGACAAACATCTACAAGACCTTTACCAAGCTTTCCTCAAACTACAATACCCACCTAAGGAAGTGAAGAAACAGATTGACAGAGCCAGATGGGTACCCAGAAGCCACCTGCTACAAGACAGGCCTTGCAAGGAAAATATGAGAACACCATTGGCCATCGCCTACAGCCCCCAGCTAAAGCCTCTCCAACGTATCTTCAGGGATCTGCAACCCATCCTGGACCTTAGGACGCAGGACTGTCCTTGCCTACAGACCGCCTGCTAACCTTAAACAAATTCTCACCAGCAACTATAGACCACAACACAGTAACTCTAAACCTGGAACCAATCCCTGCAACAAACCTCGCTGCCAACTCTGCTCACATATCTACACCAGTAACATCATCACAGAACCTGGATGGGCCTGTTACATTTGCACATAAGTGCATGGTACCAAAGAGGTGTTACAACTAGCCCAAATACCACTAAGAAATTCTCCAGCAACTACATGTATTTCATGCACATCTGACATGGAATGGAAAGGTTATTAACTTTTTTCTTTTATGCTATCATGTCAGAGGAGCCTCCAGTCAGCACCTTATAGTTCTAATGTAAAAAAAATAAGCAAAATAAAAAACTTCCGATATAAATCACCATCTTCCAGGCAACCTTTAATACAGGACTATAAAATAAAAATGCAAAATCAACATTTTTCTTTCACTTTGGACTATATGTAATATTTATGGAGTGCCTCAAGCAGGTGATTTTCCCACAAAAGCAGGAGAACTCTCTGAGCTTTGCTCTTCAGTGCTGTGTATTAAAAATTGTGCTGGCCAAAGAGTTGATTTTTACTAACTTTCTGCCATTACTTTGGTTGTTTTATGGTGTAATTTTGGGACTTAACTGTTTGTTCTGTGAACCTCTCCAGCTGATATCTCCCATACCATTTGTTGGTCTTCTTCCATTATGATCATTCTTACTCTTAATAAATAGCACTGTAACTTTTCTAAACGAATATTTCTGTATCTCGGTGCTACACATTTCTTAATTTCCAGAGCAACTTGTAAGTCTATAAGGCTATATGATGCTGGATTATTAAGTTATTCCTTCTTGTCCTATGATGGTGCCAGGTTCTTCTCTGAATGATGTCCCTGTGGGTGCTCCACTGTAGGTTCCTGGGCTCATGCCGGCGCTGCAGAACGGAGACTCTTCATCGCTGCCTTTGGCCAGTCTGTGCATGCGCTGCTGCTGCATCTCTGTTTGCGCTCCTTTGATCACGTGCATGGACTAGCTTGAGCCAGTTCCTCACAACTGCCCCAGGCTGCAGACAGAGCTGACTGCCTCTCTTCAACATGACGTCGTGAGATGGAATATTCTTTCCAAATTCTGTATATAGTTCTCTTTGTATTTTAGCCTTTGTACATTTGTTGTTCCTTTAAAAAAAAAAAAAAAAAAAAAGTTAGTGTTGTTGGACTTAACTCTGTAGAGTTAATTTTTCATTGGACCTTATGTATATCAGTTTACTGTTAACGGTTGCATAATCTCAGCTAAAGAAATGATTATATGGAGCCCTTGCACCATGCTGGGTTCACAAAGATTTAAGCAACGCAAACTATGCCCCGAAGAAATGCCTGCCTTGGATGACCACTCTGAGGCTATGTCTACACGTGCACCCAACTTCGAAATAGCTTATTTCGATGTTGCGACATCGAAATAGGCTATTTCGATGAATAACATCTACACGTCCTCCAGGGCTGGCAACGTCGATGTTCAACTTCGACGTTGCTCAGCCCAACATCGAAATAGGCACAGCGAGGGAACGTCTACACGGCAAAGTAGCACACATCGAAATAAGGGAGCCAGGCACAGCTGCAGACAGGGTCACGGGGCGGACTCAACAGCAAGTCGCTCCCTTAAAGGGCCCCTCCCAGACACACTTTCATTAAACAGTGCAAGATACACAGAGCCAACAACTAGTTGCAGACCCTGTATATGCAGCACGGACCCCCAGCTGCAGCAGCAGCAGCCAGAAGCCCTGGGCTAAGGGCTGCTGCCCACGGTGACCACAGAGCCCCGCAAGGGCTGGAGAGAGAGTATCTCTCAACCCCCCAGCTGATGGCCGCCATGGAGGACCCCGCTATTTCGATGTTGCGGGACGCGGATCGTCTACACGTCCCTACTTCGATGTTGAACGTCGAAGTAGGGCGCTATTCCCATCCCCTCATGGGGTTAGCGACTTCGACGTCTCGCCGCCTAACGTCGATTTCAACTTCGAAATAGCGCCCAACACGTGTAGACGTGACGGGCGCTATTTCGAAGTTAGTGCCGCTACTTCGAAGTAGCGTGCACGTGTAGACGCAGCCTGAGTGTATAAGGTGCCTGGGAGAGGGTCATATCCTTCAAAAATGCCCACATTGCATGAAGTTAGATGCCATCTGCTAGGATGTCCTACAAATCATTTTACTCCTATGGCAGAGATCTTTCCTGGGATTGGCGCAGATGCTCCTATACATCACTGCATTCCCGCCTCTCCAGCAGCTGTCACCACCACTGTCACTACTCTCCCAATTGATTTCTCACCCTCCCCAGCCAGGAATCGCTTGACAGGTCTTGATAGTGGGGTCGCTGTATGCTGGGGCATGCCTCTCCTTGACTATCACACATTTAGGACCCATCTCCGCCACCACAGTCTCCATCACCCCTGCGTCTGCAAGTGGAGATGACGATAGCATCAGATGTGGAGGAACAGCAACCTGCCACGTTCTCTCTTGGCCAGTCATCATCGTCTCTGGATGAAGCTGTCATTCCAGGGGACATTTATACCCCTGAATGATATAAAACAATTTAACAACTTATTTAAAAGGGTGTCTGTTAGGCAGGATGTTCCCCTCACCAAGGTTCAGGTAAAACAGTGCCAACTGCATAGGAACTTACAGCCAGTACTGTCTTCCAGCGTAGCCATACCTATGGAATAGGACGTCCTAGAGGCAGCCGATGAAATACGGCAAACTCCTGCTTCTGTACCTCCTATCAATAAAAAATTAAATAGGAAATACTTCATTTCCCCCCAGGAGATGGCGTTCTTATTCACTCACCTACAACCCAACTCCTTAATAGTTGACGCTGCACTACATAGATCACGCACATCACAGTTTAGGGGACCGGCAACAGACAAGGAAGCCAAGAGGCTTAAAATCCTCAGTAGAAAATTATATTCTTCAGCTACTTTACTGCTTCACATAGAAAACTATGTGGCTCTTCTTTAAAACCATGACTTTGATAACTATTCCAAATTAATGCCACTGTTAGAGTACCTGCTGCAATCTAAAGACCTATCCTTAAGTCAGTGGTTAAAGAGGGTTATACCACTGCCAGAACAGCTGTTCAGCTTGCCCTAAATGTAGCCAACACAGGGGCAAGAGCCACATCCATGGCAATTGTCATGCGATGCATTTCATATCTACAAGCCGCTGCCATACCTAAAGAACTTCAGGCAAAGTTTGATGACCTGCCTTTTGACAAAAAGAAGCTGTTTGCTGAAAACATGGATGCTGTCCTCCACTCTAGTCAGGACTCTCATACGACATTGTGCACGCTAGGGATGTATACCCTTCCTTACAGGAGGCAATTCTATCACCCCTACCAGAAGTGCCGCAAAACTGGCTTCTATAAATCCCAACCATATCAACCAACTGGGCCTTACAATCAAACTCGTTGTCAGCAGAGACTGTGAAGGTGCAGAACCAAGGTGGATGTAATCAATCTTCCTAGTCCTCCAGACAGCAAGTTTGACTCATGGGTCGAGAGCAGCAAAGTCACCATCACATCACTTCACAGACTCCGAGCATGTTCCATCACCAGTTGAGGCCCTTTTTACATCAGTGGGCCTCCATCACCACTGACAGGTGGGTACTGGAGATCATGCGATCAGGCTATGCCATTCCATTCGTCTCCATCCCACCACCCACCCTGTCCCCTTTCAGGTATCGCTCTCACGAGGGTTTGCTGCATGAGGAGATGGACCATCTCCTTTCTATAGGAGCAGTGGAACAAGTTCCCCATGTTTTCAGGGGCAAAGGGTTTTATTCCTACTACTTTCTTACGCAGAAGAAAAGCGGTGGCTGGAGGCCAATACTGGACTTTCATCTACTGGACTTGTGTGTGCAAGCAACACTTCAAGGTGGTGACATTGGCCTCAGTAATCCCAATCCTAGACCTCAATGACTGGCTTGCTGTTTTTCAGCCTGCAAGAAACTCACTTCCATATCACTATTCATCCTGCTCACAGACGGTTCTTACGATTCAAAGTGGGGATGGATATTTTCAGTACAGGGTCCTTCCATTCAGTCTCTCAACAGCCCCTGGGGGTTCTCCAAAACCCTAGTAGTAGTGGCAGCCTACTTGCATCATCAAGGGGTCATGATAACTCCCTGTCTCAATGACTGTCTCATAACAGGTCCCTCTCCTACAGAGACTGCACACATGGTGGGAACTACACAGTCGGTCTTTCACTCTTTAAGCCTTCTTATCAACACTAACTCTAACCCTAACTGAAAAAAAGTTGACCCTTCAGCTTACACAGAATCTAGACTTCACTAGGGCTTGACTCAATGCGACTATGGTGAGATCATACTTGCCCTGCCACAGGTTCCAGGCAATTCAGGACATTGTGGAGATCCTCGGGGGAGCCCCACAGTATGAGTGGTGGAATGCCGCAGGCTCATGGGCCCCATGGTGGCAACAACTTTGTCATACAGCACGCCAGACTCCATTTTCACATGCTGCAACATTGGCTGCCTACTGTATACCACAGCACTCACCACAGCCTTCACCACTCAGTGGTACCTCCACCTCTGGTGGTGGAGCAGGGAGAATATTCTTTCTGGGGTCCTGTTTCACCCCAAACAACCATGCTGGCTTATTACCATGGATGCCTCCCTATTAGGGTGGGGGGCTCACATGGATACTCTTGCCATTCAAGAGCGATGTCCCCACAAGAACACCTACTACATATCAACCTTCTGGAACTCAGAGCCATTCTCAGGGCCTGCCAACACTTCCGACAATATGTTCAGGGTGTGACAGTGAAAATATTAATAGGCAGTAGGTAGTCCGTTTGTATCCGATGACATCTTGAGCTTGCACAGGCTCATCAGTTGTGGACTTGCATGTGGCTGAGGAGTCCAAGCTTTGAACGGCATGGGCGTTCACACTGGGGGCAAGGCAATTGTCCTGGCTCTGTTGGTGCAGCTGCTGCTGTTGCTTTCTTCCTCTCATGAACATCAATGAAGCATACGCCTCGCTGCTGTTCAAAGTTGTCATAAGCGTGTCGTACGAGAGCACGCCAGCCTGTTCGCTCTTTTGCATGCTGCTGTAGCTGATCTGGTTTTAAACCAGCATGAGCAATGTTGGCCTTCCCACAGTCTTTATACCTCTTGCAAGGCCTGCCTTGATTCCTTTTGCCCTGGGAGAGTTCACCCTAGAGGAGTTGCTTAGGGATTCTTGACTCCTCAATTCGTATGACGTGCCCTGTCCAGCGAAGCTGGGCTTTCAGAATCATGGCTTCAATGTTAATGGTTCCTGCTCTGTCCAGGACTTCGAGGTTCGTTACTCTGTCCTGCCATCGAATGTGCAATATTGACCTCAGGCTGTGTGTGTGGAAGCGCTCCAGCAGTTTTATATGTTTTCTGTACAAAGTCCAGGTTTTGCAGCCATCCAGGAGACTGGTCAGGACTACAGCCTTGTACACTTTCAGTTTAGCGGACTGTCAGATATTATGCTGATTCAACACTCATGCTCTCAGACGTCCTTATGCCCGGCTGGCCTGGCAGATTCTGGCATTGATTTCTTTGTCTGGGGAGCCATCATTGGCTATCACACGGCCGAGGTACTTGAACTCCTCTGCTGTTTTCAACTCTGTTCCTTCAGTAAAGATTGAAGAGGGGAGAGCAGCAGATCCTGGAGCAGGTTGAACCAGGCAATGTAGTGACAATGTACTACATAAATCGCCAGGGTGGGGCCCAATCACGCTTCCTCTGTGTGGAGTCAGTCCGACTCTGGAATTGGTGCATTCACAACAACATCACCCTTGTGGCTTTATACTTACCTGGACTCAACAATGTTGCTTTAGACTCTGAGGAGATGCTTTACACCGGACCATGAGTGGGAACTCTACAGTAGAGTGGTCCATTCCCTGTTCCAGCTTTGGAGCACTCACCTCATCGACCACTTTGCCACCTGTCACAGCAAGAAATGTGGCCATTATTGCTCCAGAGTGAGAGTGGGGGTGTGATCGTTAGGTGAAGCATTCTTAAGGTCATCAAGAGGCCCTCTCCTGTACACCTTTCTCCCTTGTTTCTCATTCCCAGGGTACTTCAAAAAGTTAGAGCAGACAGGACTACCTTGATATTAGTGTCCCCAGTGTGGGCACAACAGCAGTGGTTCCCCCTCCTGCAGCAGATGTCGCCATGCCCTCCGTACCCTCAGCCCCTCTTACCAGACCTCCTGACACAGAAACAGGGAACTCTACAGCATCCTCAGATACACAGGCAACATCATATGGCTTGGTTCCTAGTTGGTTCAATAAGTCTAAGCGCTTCTGTTCTGCACAGCTCAGGAACATCTTAGAACACAGCTGGAAGTATATTACTACTAGAACTACTTATCACAGATCACAGAATCACAGAATCCCTGGGCTAGAAGGGCCCTCGGGAGGTCATCGAGTCCAGCCCCCTGCTTCAAGTAGGATCAACCCCCACTA